>NC_087217.1:33253592-33321092 GCF_015104395.2 Macrobrachium nipponense | reverse complement strand
GAATTATCCAATCTCGATAGCTGGGGTCGAAGTGCAATTTTCTCTCTTCCCTTCGCTTCAGTACCAAGAATAATTATAAACTGAAACCAACAAGGCTTGTCTGCACTTTTCATCTCATATACCTTTATAAAATGCATCACTAATGCCGACTGAACATTTTTTTTTCTTTCCCAACAAATGGAAAGTACAGAACTCAAAAATACCAACTTCCCTCTGCCTCTAAATAAATACAACATATTTGGAATTTATACGCAGACTTTCCATAGATCTGATTGTTTAAATGAAAAACATTCAAAGAATTTTTATACCTTCACTTTTTATCCAACATAGTTCCCCCCTTTTCATTTTTTATTATTATTTTAATCCAATGCAATCATCATCACGGTCTCTAGTCATAAGACGCTAATTAGCCTCATAACTCTGGAAAAGAATAGCAAGAAAGCAATCAACTCTAAGTTTTATTCAATGCCACTCTTTGGGTATCATGAGAAAATTCCCCCTATTCGGGGGGGGGGGGGGGGGGAAATATACATACCTACATGCATGGAAGATAAAAGGTCCATAAAACACCATTCGAGTGTTGCAACCATAAATTTCGAGACCTTCCTTCCGTGCTCCTGATCACTGATATGATATGGACCTCTCTCGAACCACCTGCACTTGTATTATTCTTTCTATTTTCACACTTTACTGCTTTCGCTCAAATGTCTTTTCAGATTACGGTAGATGATTATCGGTGAAGATGAATTGCCTCTCAACGAACTCGGACTTGGGTTTTGAGAACAACAATACCCAGTTTGAATAGGATGCCACTGGTTCAAAATACTTGGGTATTAATATGGGTAAATAGGCCGACCAAATCGCATTTGTTCATCACGAGTAAGGTGCAACAGACTGCCCTAGCCTGGAGGTATCACTTTGATAGTGATAGCCTACTTGCGGCGATTGACTCTGTTCTCTACTCCAGCTTGCCCAGTGCCCATTACCCGGAAGTGGTCTAGTGCCTGATGACTCTGCCTACCGCTCTCAGTAACATCACTCTTGATGCTGAATAGGCTAGTAAGATTAATAACTGTGTTGAGACTCTGCCAACGAGAATGACTGACGAACAACCAACACCAACCTCACAGGTTGATTCGTGACTGTGGAAGATTTGTTTCTTACCCTCTGGTGAAGACCTGGTATGGACAACGCCCGTCATTCTGCCACATAAGGTAACTGAAATTGAACATTTATTCCGTTGGCACTTCATCCCTCCTTCTTTGAACCGTTTTTCAAGACCCCTGACCTCTTCCATCTTTTCCTTGACACAGGTTTACCAAAGCAACACTGAAATAGATTACTGGAATCCAATTTGATGATGTGGCTACAGGGGTAACAGAAACAGCTTGCAAGGAACCTGGTTTCTTTCTGAAGACGAGGCACCTTGTTTTGCACTTTTTTAAGGCCCCTAGCATCTTTAGTGGCATATTTTCCTTACCGCACGTTGTCCAAAGCAACAAATCCAACATTGGTCAATGCGGCTTGAAAGATGAGATTGGTCCGGGGGTTACTCCATCAAATCTCATGTTGGTGATGGTAACAAAGTTGGTCTAGGGTAACAAAGCAACAAATCTAAAATTGGTCACTGGAACCAGATTAGATATGTCTCAAGGGGTAACAGAAACACCTTGCAAGGAATCTGGTTTCTTTCTGAGGAAGAGGTCCCTTTCTTTAAACTGTTTTTCAAGGCCCCTCGCATCTTCAGTGGCATCATTTTCTTCCCACAGGTTGTCAAAATCAAGAAATCCGACACTGGTTAATTCGGCTTGTTCAGATAAGATCACTCCAGGGGTTACCTCATCAAATCTGTAGTTGGTGACGTTGGTTCAATCAGAAGTGATGGTACTCTAAGGTAACAAAAACATCTCTCCCGGAACCTAATTACTTTCTGAAGAAGCTATCCCTTTCTGTAAACTGTTTTTCAAGGGCCTTGGCCTCTTCATTAGCATCTTTTTTCAGGTTGCATGTTTTCCAAAGCAATAAATTTGACATTGGTGACTGCTGCTCTACCACATACAATGGCTATAGGGGTAACAGAAACGGGTCGCAAGGAAACTGGTTTCTTTCTGACGAATGGGCCCCTTTGTTTGAAGTTTTTCAAGGCCCCTGACCTCTTCAATGGCATCTTTTTCTTGCTGCAGGTTATCCAAAACACAAAATTGGACATTGGTCACTGCAATCAGATTAGATGCTGTGGCTCAAGGGGTAATAGAAACAGTTCGCAAGGAATCTGGCTTCTTTCTGATGAAGATGTCCCTTTCTTTGAACTGTTTTTAAGGGTACTTGCCTCTTTTAATGGCATCCTTTTCTTGTAGCAGGTTGTCAAACGCAACACATCCGATACTGGTCACTTCGGGTTGATTAGATATGATTGCTCCAGAGGCTACCCCATTAAATCCAACGTTGGTGACAGCAACTCAATCAGATGCCATGGTTCTAGGGTAACAGAAACTGCTCTCTCGTAACAATTTCTTTTTGAAGAAGAGATCCCTTTTTTTGAACAGTCTTCCAGGTTTTCCAAAGCAACTAATCTAACATTAGTTACTGAGGCTCTACCAGATACAATGGCTATAGAGGTAATAAAAAAAACTCACAAGGAACCTGGTTTCGTTCTGAAGAAGAGGTTCCTTTCATTAAACTATTTACAAGGCCTCTGGCCTCTACAATGACATTGGTTAATGCCACTTGATTAGATAAGATTGCTCCATGGGCTACCCCATCAAATCTGATGTTGGTGACGGCGGCTCAATCATATGTGATGGCTCTAGGGTAACAGAAACAGCTCTCTCAGAACCTAATTTCTTTCTTAAGAAGAGATCCCTTTTTTTTAAACTGTTTTTCAAGGCCCTTGGCCTCTTCAATAGCATCTTTTTCAGGTTGCAGGTTTCCAAAGCAACAAATCTGACATTGGTGACTTGGGCTCTACCAGATACAATGGCTATAGGGTTAACAAAAACATATCACAAGAAACCTGGTTTCTTTCTTAAGAGGTCCCTTTCTTTGAACTGTTTTTCAAGGGGCCTGGCCTCTTCAATGGCATCCTTTCCTTGCCACAGTTAGATGCTGTGGCTCAAGGGACAACAGAAACACCTTGCATGGAACCTGGTTTTTTTTCTGAAGAGGTCCCTTTCTTTGAACTGTTTTTCAAGGCCCCTACATCTTCAGTGGCATTTTTTTCTTGCCATAGGTTGTCCAAAGCAACAAATCCAACATTGGTCAACGCGACCTGATTAAATACGATTGCTCCAGGGGATATCCCATCAAATCCGACGTTGGTGACGGCACCCTAATCAGATGCTATGGCTCTATGGTAACAGAAACAGCTCTCTCAGAACGTAATTTCATTCTGAAAAAGAGTAACCTTTCATTGAATGTTTTTCAAGGCCTTTGGCCACTTCAATAGCATCAGTTCCAGGTCGCAGGTTTTCCAAAGCAACAAATCTGACACTGGTGTCTGCGGCTCTACCAGATACAATGGATATAGGGGTAACAGAAACAGCTTGCAAGGAATCTGGTTTCTTTTTGTAGAAGAGGTTTCTTTCATTAAACTGTTTTTCAAGAGCCCTAGCATCTTCAGTGGCATCCTTTTCTTGCTGCAGATTCTCCAAAGCAACAAATCCAACATTAGTCAACGTGGATTGATTAGATACCATTGATTCAAGGGCTACTACCTCCATTAATCTGACGGTGACAGCGGCTTAATCAGATGTGATGGCTCTAGGGTACCAAAAACGTCTCTTGTAACCTAAATTTTGTCTGAAGAAGATACCCTGTTTACTGAACTGTTTTTCAAGGCCCTTGGCCTCTTCAATTGCATCCTTTTCAGGTCGCGGGTTTTCCAAAGCAACAAATCTGACATAGGTGACTTGGGCTCTACCAGATACAATGGCTAGAGGGGTAACAAAAACAGCTCACTAGGAACCTGGTTTCTTTCTGAAGAAGAGGTCCCTTTCTTTGAACTGTTTTCCAAGGCCCCTGGCCACTTCACTGGATCCTTTTCTTGCCACAGGTTTACCAAAGCAACAAATCCGACATTGATCACTGCAACCTGATTATAAGCTGGGGCTCAAGGGGTAACAAAAACAACTCGCAAGGAATCTGGTTTCTTTCTGAAGAAGTCCCTTTCTTTCAAAGTTTTTCAAGGCCCCTGGCCTCTTCAGTGGCGTCAGTTTCTTGCCAAACTGATGGATTAATTCTTTCTTTCCATTCTCGGTGTCTTCTAATACCTTTTCTTCTCATTTACTCAATGGAGGGCATCATCGACTACTTCCTTCAACTGTTTTCTTTCATCACCAGTTTTTCCTAAGACTTCGAGTTCTTTGGGGTGGAGGGGTTTTTAAAGGGCCCTGGCATTAGACCGGCAGCCCAGACCATCGAGATGCAATGAACAAGATACCGACTGTAACCCCTACTGGTATTTAGGGTAGATTTGTAAACTGTGAATCTGACCATCTGCCAAAAATATATGGGTGGCTTACTTAAACAAGCACCACTATAGTCTAGCTAAGAAAGGTTGAGACTTTCCTACAATTAGAGACACTGACACGTCTCCCATCTTGCCAAAAGAGGTATTTCATCCTAATCCAGAAAGGTGCACTTTTAGGATTAACCTCGAGTTTAAGGTTAATCCAGAGTGGACATATATGAGCATACTGTCCAGCTATTTGCTTTTATTCACAAGTGACTTCTTTTTAAAGTGTATATGTGTGTGTGTGTGTGTGTATATATATATATATATATATATATATATATATATATATATATATATATATATATATATATATATATAAATACATACATACACACATACATACACATGTAAAATTTTGCATTAAGCAACTCGAAAAATGTACAGCTAGGTTTAAGTAGTATAATGTTTTGATCTCCGTGTTTTGCTTTTGTACCGACGAATGGAGGAAGGCGACACGCAATCCCTTTATTACTATGACCAATAGTGGTCATTTCCCTTAATCATTCATACAAGAGGAGGAAACGGCAGCGCCACTCAAAAATTTTGCCAATACTACCAAATTGTCACCCTTTTTCCTGAAATATTTGAACGAGTTTAAGAAAATCTGGCAGCAGTGCTAATCACCCGTGAGTCTCAACCTTTTGTAGCCAGAGTATAATCGCTTGTTAGATTTTGGGTCTAGATCCAATATATGAGGTACCAGATGAAACTAATATATATCTGCAGACTATACTGATTATAGAATAACCAATGACAGACATTCTGGAGGGTGGGTTCCCCCTGATCGACACTGAAAAGAGGGGTTAATTGGATCTACGTCCAACTTAGGCAATACCAAGTAAAATTTACACTACAATAGCACTGCACATCCTAGAGTACTGTGGTGGTAATGACAGACATTTTAGTGGGTGGTTTCCCCCTGACAGATACCCCACAACGAGTGGGGAGGGGGAGACAGGATCTGCATCCTACATTGGAGATACCAAGTAAAATTTGTACTACAAGAGCACTGCACATCCTAGAGTATTGCGGTGGTAATGTCTGCCTTTAACCATCACAGTACTCTAGGATGGCTATCCTTTCTATATCCTCTAGGTGGTTACCCCCTGATAGACACCCCAAAACAAGTGGAGAGAGAGAGAGAGAGAGAGAGAGAGAGAGAGAGAGAGAGAGAGAGAGAGAGAGAGAGGATCTGCATCCAACATTGGAGATACCAAGTAAAATTTGTTCTACAACTGCAATGCACATCCTAGAGTACTGCGGTGGTAATGACAGATATTTTATTGGGTGGTTACCCCCTGACAGACAACCCACGAGTGGAGAGGGGGAGGGGGGAGACAGGATCTCCATCCAACATTGGAGATACCAAGTAAATTTGTACTACAATTGCACTACACATCCTAGAGTACTGCAGTGGTAATGACAGACATTTTCGTGGGTTGTTACCTGCTGACAGACACCCCACAACGCATGGGGAGGGGAAGAGGGGAGACAGGATCTGCATCCAACATTGGAGATACTAAGTAAAATTTGTACTACAATAGCACTGTATATCCTAGAATGCTGTGATGGTAAGGCCAGACATTTTAGTGGGTGGTTTCCCCCTGACAGACACCCCACATCGAGTGGGGAGGGGGAGAGAGAGATAGGATCTGCATCCAACATTGGAGATACCAAGTAAAATTTGTACTACAATAGCACTGCATAGGGGGAGGGGGAGACAGGATCTACATCCAGCATTGGAGATACCAAGTAAAATTTGCACTACAATAGCTCTGCATGTCATAGAATGCTGTGATGGTAATGTCAGACATTTTAGTGGGTGGTTTCCCCTTGACAGACTCACCCTAACAGGTGGGGAGAGGGAAGGGCAAGCCCTGATAATCAATGTTTAGACTAGTACAGTAAGCTACTATCAACCCGCATTACAAATTATCATGATATATTTAATAAATATTTCTATCCTTTCTATATCCTTTGTATTTATTTAATACAAATATAAATAACAGTCACCTGTAGGCCCATATAATAATTCGGTCATATTATTATTTTGTCAAGCAAACAACTGACTTCAATTATAGTACTTGCTTTAGTTTTGTTTATGAGATGAACATTAATGTAGCGGTGGCTGGATGACTGGTAATGTAAAGCACCATGTAAGCTCTTATCATTATTAGAGTTAGTATTACTGTAAAATGTCCACGTACATAATATTTGTTAAATAGAGTAATATGCACCCATTAAATAGATAGTACTAATACATACGCTATAGTCAGAGTGTAGGTCATCATACTTGCACTATAGCCTACTCAATTTGTTTTATCGAACCAGGACTATCTCCTTTTGGTTTCAACTGACTTTCATACTAATGAAATCATGGATACATTTTTTAATTATCAGTTTAGCAATGAATAGCGTTGTTACTATAGTCGATTTTTCTTTTTGGCTGGCGTAAAACTCTTCATATATAATACAACTGGCTGAGGAAGGACACAGGATCTCTTTTCTAAACAATCTCTCCACACACACACAGTTATTATTTCGAATATTTCCATTCTCTCAAGAAGATTTTGAATAAATATAAGAGCAAACTAGACCAAAAAAATACAATCACCTGGCGTTAATGTAAAGAAAACGAGAAATAAAAAATTAGCGTGATTGTGATTTTTTTTTTATCGTTAATGTTTAATGAGTAAGTGTTTAGCAAATTGTTAGGGTTTAGTGTGTAAGCATTTAGTGAATGTTTATGAGTAAGTGTTTAGTGAATATTTAGTTTAGGGTTTTGTGACTGTTTAATGTGTCAATATTCAGTGAATGTTTACAGTCTTTTTATGGGTTTAGTGAATGTTTTGTGAATGTTATAGAATGTTTATTGTATAAGTATTGAGTGAATGTTTTGTCTTTAGTGTTTCAGTGAATGCTAAGTGAGCGTTTAGTGAATATTTAGTGTGTAAATATTTAGCGAGTGTTTAGGGTTTAGTGAATGTCTAGTGTGTTAAGTATTCAGTTAACGTTTAGTTCAAGTTTTTGTAATTGTTTGTGTGAGGTGAATATTTAGTAAGTATTCAGTGTTTAGTGAATATGTGTACATATATTTGTATATATACATTTGTATATATATATATATATATATATATATATATATGTATTATTATATATATCATATATATCTATATGTATGTGTGTGTATAATACTTAATATCCTTTTAATTGGGAATGATAACTGCTGAACGTCACTCTACAGTTCATTTGCGATCTTAACACAACATTTGGTATTCGAACTCCCAAAGAAAATGCATTCCATTTGTAAACATCCCTGCACTTGCAAACAGCCATTCAATAAAGCAACGAAAAAAGATCATAAAAACCAATGATTTTTCCGGCAAACATAGAATAAATCTCTCGGTAAATCATAAAAGAAACAAAAACTATATTGATGAATCTAAATATCAGATCATTCATCATGTCAACGAGTAAATAACCAGAATAATATTTGACACGTGAATGGACAGTTCGCGTGAATGGACAGTTGGCCATGCTCTAATAGATTACATCAATTTATCAACAAGTGACAAAAAATATATTGTTAATTCTAAACTCAAATGAAAGGCACCAAATGGAAAAAATCCAACGTTCATCAATCAACACATTTCCATCGTTTCAATACTTCCACCAATGATTATTTTGGATCTCTTTGAACAAACATCATCATCATCATGATGTACCATTATTTAAAAATGCAACTCATGATGTACCATTATTTAAAAATGCAACTCATCTTTAAATTATCTTACATCGGAGAGCAGCAAATTCAGGAAGAGAATGTCTGCACATACAACACCGCTAAGTTTTATCTCACATGTCTTAAGAATAACATGAACGTAAAAATGACGTAGGAAAAATCTTTCCGATTCGAGGACCAGATTCATTCTCCTCCACCAGTCAACCCATCTCTTTAGTTTTACATAAAGCAGGCAGCTGAAATTAGGATGCATTTCGTCGAAATGCAAATGACTGTCATTGTAAAGTAGGTAGTTGCAACATAATATAAATTGTACTGAAGCCAATATACCGCATTTCAATTCCAAACGGCTCGGAAAAGTGATCAAGAAATTCTTCGTATCATCCTAAGTTGGATTTCCGAAATATTTTACCGAACATAGTGTCTGGTGAATGCGACGAGTGAATTTATAAATATATCCCTCATGAAAAATGTCTTTCATATATTCCTACAACTTATCGCGCGCACACACCAAACAGGTAAATACAAGTAAAGAACTTATAGGTAGTCCTAACCGATGCTTCATACAATAACCTAGCAGTGGCCCAAGTTTCGTTCATCACTTATGGTAGCTGACTTGTTTGGGATATGTATGAGAGCTCCCAAAGTGTGCTTATGACATGTGGTGTGGACACACCGTGAAAATTCCACTAATTCATGAAGAAGGTGCACTTCAACTCTAGAAAGCACGGACTAGACCGTGCTAGAGAGAAGATTCCAACTTCCGTGTTGCACGCAAATCCCGGCATCAATTTGTGGAAGTTAGAGTACGAACACCTCTCCAAATAAGGGCTAAAGACTACAAAATGCAACAGAAATTCTTCATCAACGAATATTTCCAGTCTTCTCCCACTCTATAATTACTTTACATCACTGTGGGGGTTTTGGTTTCTATAACAATTAACCCTTAAGAGTGTAAACCATGACTAGTGAACAGTGGCAATAACAGTTTAGATATATGTATAAATCGAAAATAAAGATTGTTGCCTGCCGGCAGTAGCCTATATAAGATACGTTGCAACCTTTCCCCTCTTCAGAAAAACCTAAGTTATTTGCTACAGAATTAATTCAGATCACTAAACTAACAAATTGTTACAATTATACGTACACATACATACTACATACACACAAACAGTGTATATACGTATGTGTATATGTATGTATGTATGTGTGTATATATACACATATGCGTGTAAATATAAGTGTTTGTGCGCTACAGAAATCCGAACCGCTTGAACAATCTAGACAAAATTTGGCACGTGGCCATCATTTGACCCAACTTAGATAATAGGGTAGGTTTCAAACAAGTACCCCGCCCCGCCCACTTCCCCTCGAGACCATAGAAATATATCAAAATGCTTTTCAGTTAACACAGTCATATCTGGATGAAAGGGGCAGTCACTACAGTAATACCTGCATTGTTTTCTTTGTTTGCCAACATTCTGGCTTATGCAATATACTTATAACAGACATTCTTTTTAAAAACTACACTCAACAGGCCGACAACACATTCGCCACACGGACCTCACTCAAACATTACATGCTTTATGTCTTGCACCAGTTTAAATTACAGAAGCATACCAACGGCTTGGTTTCGCAACTACGTTTGCTGTTCATTATGTCTTCAAGTAATAAGAAAAATAATGATACTGGTAAGTCTGCTCAAAACAGGAATATGAGAGAAATTTCCCAATGCAATATCTTATCTATCCCTTCATTTGCTTAGTAAGAGAGTATGCCGTCTATACGTGAAAACAATGACTGCTACTACAAACGATAAAACATTCATCTGCTAGATAACTTGACAGAAATAAATGGTACTTCTTCACACAGTAAAAGCCAATTGTCACATTTATGCGTTAAACACACTAATACCTCAGAATAAAGACCTCACCCATGAACCTAGAACGTTTTTACGTAAGGATTTGAAATTTGTTAAGAAATGATACTGAAATGTTAAATTTGACCTTTTCCGTTATAAACGAACCTGAATAAGGTCTACTAAAGGGAACAGAAAAACTGGGTTAACAAGAGGAATAGAGGAATTATGAGCATAGGATAGAACAGCAAGTTGAGCATTAAGACTGGATACTCTAGTGCATACTTTTCACTTATGATTGGATACTGCAGTGTGCACTTTTCCTTAACTGGATACTTAAGCACATACTTTCCCCTTAGATTGAAAATTTTAAAGTGTAGTTTTCCCCCAAGATTGGATACCTCAGTGAATACTTCTCCCTTAAAATTGGGTAAGGCGATATGCACTTTTGCTTTATGATTGGAATTGGATATTTCAGTCAACAATTTTCTCTGAAGATGACCTACGCTTTTTCAACAATCATAGCAAGGATAACACAACTGGAGAGAGGAGAGAAGAGAGGAGAGAGAGAGAGGAGGAGAGAGAGAGAGAGAGAGAGAGAGAGAGAGAGAGAGAGACTGCGCTAACACCATCAATAATAAGAGTAATAATAAATAATAATTTACTACTTTAATAGAATCTTAAAATTCGTAATACTCAGCCGGCAACCGGTGAAAAGTTGAGTTATAAAACTGAACGAACATGAGGTATAGGAAGCTTCGAATTTTCACGCTGAAATGTCTCTGCGTTGAGTTAACAGTTGCAAGATGGATGGGACAACTAAAATTTTCCCTCTTTCATTTTTCTGTTTTAAACCTTTTCCTTTCCAATATTCCATAATTGGAACACGGTCTTCGTCTTTTCTGTCATGTATATTAATCTTGATCTTTTCTGCGTCTTTTTTAAGTCATGCACAATAATTTTTATCAAAAAATGCTTTTCAAACATACATTTCACCTACATCACTCGAATCAAAAGTAGAGTAATAATGGAAAGAATTGTAGAATGTTTGGAGAGGACTTGAATATATGCACACAAATTCAAGTTTCTTTACTTGGGAAAATAAGAAAACTTTCAGTAAACATAGTGTGGCACTTGCTTTTCAGTCTGAATTTCCTAGTTTAGAAAATAAGTGATGAAAATCTAATGTGTAAAATGATTTTATAACCGAATTTCTATAAGTATTAAATTACATTTTCACGTTCTATTTCAGGAAGACTGGAGTGTTTGTAGCAGACGTAAGTTTATCAAATGAGTTGCAGAAATTAGGTGAAATGTCACCATATGAAGTAAGACGAATGTTGTTTTCTGATGTGGGTCAAAACAATTCAAGAGAAAATATGCTTTCATATTCAACGTGAAAAATCATAACCCAAACTTCGACACAACGGAAAAAGATGTAAAGAACTTTATGGGGATTTTGTTGTTTTCAGGCTATCACTCTGTGCCGGAAGAACACCATTATATTCCACTCGGCCTGATGTGGGTGTGATAGCTGTGTATAACACAACTAGGTAAAAAGAATTTTATGGAACCTAAAAATGCATGTGTCTGATAACAAGAATCTGAAGAAAGGTTATGTTCACCTAATGAAGCCTTCACTCACATATTGACCAATGATTTCTGTACATCCTCAATGTAGCTACAGTTGCTGCAAGGAGAGATTATTATTCCGTTAGAGAGAGAGAGAGAGAGAGAGAGAGAGAACCAACCTCTCTCTCGCCTATTTGGAACCGGACTATTATGTCATTCTACGATTACATCGTGCAAATGATATATATATATATATATATATATATATATATATATATATATATATATATATCATATATATATATATATATATATATACAATCAATCAATCAATTACAAATGATGTTTGCTTTGATGGAACAAACAATTTTTTACTTGTACATCACAAGAACAAGAGCGAAAAAAAGTAGAGCACGACGCCATACACAATAAACATGTGCTGAAAATGTCATACACGACTTCACGCTGCACGAGCAAGAAAATGTTTTGAAAACTAATCACCGTTTCTAGTAACAAACTGTATGTTCAAGTATATTTAACTTTTATTTAAATATTCTAACAATTTTTGGAAAAAAGGAGTAAAATTTAATTCTTCTGCTGGGAAAATCTATGAAGAAATGTTTATTAATTTCCATTTTCGTGTCCCAAGTTCCTTATGTGGAACACACTAATTTTAATACTAAGAATTTGTGTTCTGATATGACAACAACTCTGACCTATTCATATTTCTTGATCACATTCTCTTTCCAAGTGAAAACAAGAGCCGCCACCAAAGGTATAAGGCAAAATAAACCCAGACCCTAAGGCTTCAGTTTAAAAAATTCTCTACTTTCAATCTAACGAATCCCTTAGACCTCAGTTCTAAAAATTGTGTCATTTCAGTTTTAAAAAATAATACATCCATTGTAGAAGACATTTCGTGTGGCGTAGCAAATGCTTTGGAGGCCATAAAGTGGGAGCGCCGTCCAATCAGAGATGTGCGTGAGTTCTCGTCGTTACGGCAAGACGGTCCCTCAACACTTCCCCTTTCCCAACAAGGTAATGTGGCCCAACATGGCGATACAATGAACATTACTAACGCTCAAGTCTTTTACATTCCATTTTCTGGTAGAAGCAAAATTTTCAATCAATACGTAATTCCACGTTCCATTCCCGGGATTTCCATTTATTTCTATCACCTCAATGTCCTCCCGAGACTTTTATTTTCACTTTCCTTGACAGTACAGAAATACTGTCACAGGTATATGTTTTGTGCAGTCACTTCTTCCACTGCTACTTTAGACAACACGATATATTAACCACCGAGTCATGTAGAGAAAAATTTAAGAGTAGTAGAACCCTGAACTTGCATATATTATATAAAAAGTTTAGAGGCATTTTTACAAAATTTAAATCATGAGTTGCTTTACTTAATGTATGTAATGAATGTCTAAGAAAGCCATATGTGATATTTTGCCCACATTGGGTCTAATTTAAACATCACAATATTTGCACAAAAGTAAGCAGCCTATTCCGTACGAATTCATTTTTTTAAAGTAAAAGGCGATACAAATACTACATGGGTCGGTTTATGTGATGCCCTTTACTTCAAGCACACTAGCGATATCTTTTTACAAGCACTCAAACTTTACCTAGAATAACAGATGATTGAGCCGTCATAACAAGACACCAGTTAGTGAAAACTGAATGATACTTACCCAAGTGTAAATATTACCCAGAAACAAAGAGGAATTTGGGCTAAGTACAATGCCCAGCTGAAGAATCCACTATGGCATGCCCAGCGTGCTAAGAAATCTAGAACCGAAAGAATTCTACAAAAAAATTTGATAACTCATTTATACTTAAAACTGGTTGAAAACCCTCACAACGCCATGGCACATCACTACAACAAAGGATATGCTGGCGAGCGCGCGAGCGCACACACACCATATATGCGTAATCTATATTTATTTTATTGGTATGTTTACTGATTAACGCTCAGTAATAAACTGACATCCCCAATAATTATGTGTAAACACGCGATTAGTTACATATAAGACGGGCCTCTGTCTTAGTATTTTATACTGAATTAAACCGATATCCATATTTTCTTAGTACATTTTCTCTGTTAGTTTGTTCGCAATCTTACGACCGAACAAGACTAATCCCCTCTGCTGATACTCGGACTTTACGTAAAGGATCTGAAAAGTGCGATGACATCAAAGATATCTCTGATTCACAATGCAACTAAAAGTCAAAAGTCACCTGTGAGAATTCATGACCTGCATGAAAATATACGATACCTTACATTGTTTTACCATTTTTCAAAGAAACCATACTCATACAGAATGTCTTCGATTTCCTGTTTCCAAGTAAACTTTTATACTAAATGTGAATGATCTAATATGTTGGGGCATAAAATACAATAAATTTGTTAATATCTAAAGTTCTTTTAAATAAAATGCTACAGTGTCATGAAACTAGTAGTGGTGAGATGTAAAGGCCTTACGGCAGTAGCAGTTGCATATTTCAAAAATCCACACAAAACAATTTTGTTGATATGGAGATGCGAATGGTATTTGATGCAAGAATCGAAGTGGCAAAGTTTAAGTGAATGAATTATATACAGGGACAGGGCCCATAGGAATGTGGTGTCACAAGAAAATGATCAAACCTTCCAATAGCAAGTAGAATTAAAGTAGCAAGAATGGCCACACAGACAGAGCAGGGAATCTAGGGACTGGGTTTTATTTTTCTCCTCGTGTTATCTGAATAAATTCTATAGACCATTGGTCTTCATTGCATCGGAAGTTTGCCTCATATTTATCCCTAAATTCCCTGCTCAGTCTGTATGGCCATTCGTGCTACTTTAATTCTACTTGCTCTTGGAAGGTTTGATAACTTTGTGACACCACTTTCCTATGGGCCCTGTCCCTGTATATAATTTATTCAAAGATTATCAATACCCTTGCCTTATTCACTTCATCCCCCGCTACTTCGACTACCTCTCGTTACCAACCTACACAGCAGCGGTGGTAATATTTCAAAATTCCCTTCGATAACCGAAGCCTTCAGATGCATATGGTTATAGAACATTTTTCTTTCATTTCCCAAAAAATTTGCAAAAATTCGTTTTAATGCCCTGTATAAACATATATACTACATACATATATACACTAGTATGTGCAAATATATATGCACACTCATATTTACATATGTAGATGTGCATAATGTATATATTTTTTATGTACACGTGCCTATACATGTGTACATATGTACACATTAATAGGCACATTATGTATTTGTACATATTGAATTGAATGTGAATTGCATACGAGGTCATTAAACGCTGAAACGGAAATTGACAGTAAAAGGTTTGAAAGGTGTAACAGGCATGCGGTGCACTGACGGCACTAAGCCCCCTACGGAAATATGAACGATGTGGTCGACAGATAAAAATTTTTTTAACTCATCGAGTTGCTTCAATCATCCTCAGCATTGTGGGAAGTAACCTGCATAGATTACAAGAATAAGATAATAAAGAAGTTTGATGCTGTGAGGGAGATTGCTAGTGAACTTTCCATGGAAGTCAATGAAGGAGAGATCATCAAAGCCCTCAAAATACAATTCAGAAGGAAGCATTTGAAACTTATTTCACTGAAAAAAAAAAAGTGGAGCTTCCCCGAAAACATGTTTTTGGTTTGGTTACGAGCCCCTCCAGTTCTTGCCTTTTATGTATAATGTTTAACCTAATAAAGGGACAACGAACTTTGACAGCTTGATTTACAGGCAGACTATTTCGCTAGGCCTACCCATGATTATCCTGCCAAGGAACACGTCCTTGCGCTGAGAAAAAGTAATATCGAAATTCCTTCCTGATATCCTGTGCATCCTCGGGGCTCCTTCGTGGAACATTTTATAGATTAATGAACCCTTCTCCTTCACTAATTTCTCGCATTATCCACATCTTCCGAGTCAAATGTACCAGGTGGTGAATAAGTATTTCTCGACTCTAGTACATTCCTGCGAAGGAAACTATGCAGATATATGCATGTCCGAGTAACACTCTTAGCCTTGTTCGGTTGGAACGCAATAGGTTTTAGAAATAGCCTGAATTTAGATGCAAAGATTCCAAACATATTTTCTACTATCCTCCCTCCCCTACAAATCTGTAATTAAAGATTTCCTGGAAAAGGTTTCAAAAGGTAACGTGACAATGGAAATGCGTCATCTGCAACAAGTACGTATGGCACAGGAATGCGTCCCTCTACAAGTGGCTAGTCTGGATGTAGCCTAACCGCTTCTGCTCTAGTTTTTAATATAGACTTGTATATTTAAACACACTACCATCAGAAATTCTGCCTTGACATCCAACGTCTGCATATATAAACAGGTAATCTGCATTTACGCTGGCCATGAGTACAATGTTGTGTGCCCCTTTGTAGTTAAAGAATAGGCTTCCACTATTCTTAGGAGCTTGTATTTGAACATGTTTTCCGTCTAGCACCAATACAGTGTGGAAAGTTCCATCTGTTGGCGAACCCATTTGATGCTTCAATACAATCATCTTCCGTAGCAGGCATCTGTATAGAAGTATACGCACTTAGTGGAATATCTAACACACGTATACGTGTGTGTGTGTGTGTGTGTGTGTGTGTGTGTGTGTGTGTGTGTTGTGTGTGTGTGTGTGTGTACAAACGCCGAATTCAGATTCATTTCATTGGGGTTGGGATAGACCCAACCTCGTCTTAGTGACCGAATGTTTAACCGTTTTGTATAAGCTATAATGTAATAATATAAGGAAATTGTGTATTTCCAAGGAATGAGCAAACTCGAATATGCAAGGCTTATTCAAGAAAAGTGTGTGTGTGTGGTGTGAGAGAGAGAGAGAGAGAGAGAGAGAGAGAGAGAGAGAGAGAAGAGAGAGAGAGAGAGAGAATTCACGCAGTAGGGGGCTATCTATACTCAATATCCGAAAGTTTATTGCAAAAAATAAAATAATAATAATAATAATAATAATAATAATAATAATAATAATAATAATAATAATAATAATAATAATAATGACAGTGTTTCCCTTTTTCAGAGTGATGAATATGATTTTGAGCTAGACTCTTGATGTGATTGAGAGTCCACTTCAAGATGAAACATCCCAGAGTATTTCCCAGCCCCGTCGCCCTTATGCTAACAAAAGAACCAGTGACACTGGACGAAGCATCAATCTTGATGAAAAGTTTAGCAGAACAAGGCACTATACGAGACGAATATCATGTTTTTGGTGATATATATTGGCCATAAACTGAGAACCCGCGGGAGAAGTAAGCGTGAAGTGTCATTTGCACAGCAAAAGATTAATGAAATAATTTTCAACTTGGAAATGGGGTACTACGGAGGGGGCGTGACTCACCCACATCACACTTCATATTCAGGAAACAGCTATTCAGGATTGCCATTGAAAAAACTGCATGGCATCCCACAGTACTTGTCCACCGGAAGTAGTTTGTTTGTATGGTGTTTCAACGTTGCATGACCAGTGGTTATTCAGCAACGGGACCAACGGCTTTACGTGACTTCCGAACCACGTCACCACCGGAAGTAGTGCCTCTACTCCTGGTTGTTCTCGGCCTACAAGCTCATGTAGCATTTATTACGAAATGCTACTCCAATAATGTATGAGGAGAGATAATAAATAAACCACAACAATGCATACTTCTTGTTTGTTTGCTTACCTTTACATACTCTTTCAGTGCTGAGATTAGAGCTTCACAGACCTCAGGAACCACAATTGAGATGGTCTGCTTCGATATCTTAAAGGTGTACATGAGACTTGTAAACGAATCTCCACTTGCCAAATACCTTTGTCACAGCCAGTTGGGTGTGTGTGTGTGTGTGTGTGTGTGTGTGTGTGTGTGTGTGTGTGTGTGTGTGTGTGTGTGTGTGTGTGTGAAATGGCTTTTCTAAATGCGGTATCTTCACGATATATCTTGGGCGCCACCGTCCGTAAAAGTATTTCAAATTCAGTGGCAGACATTCGAACGAAATTGTTAAACCCGTTCCATCTATTTTCAGTTCACCAGAAGCAAGTCAGCATGACACGCTCCATTTTCTATATATATATATATATATATATATAATATATTATTATAGATATATATATATATATATATTATATATAGTTATATATATATATCTATATATATATATATATATATATATAGTTATATATATATATATATATATATATATATATATATATAGAGTTATATATGCTATATATATAGATATATATATATATATATATATTAATAGTATATATGATATATATTATTATATATATATATATAGGATAGATATATTATATAGTATAGAGATATCTATATATAAAAGTATATATATATAGATATATATATATATATAGGTATTATATATAGATTATATATATAGATATATATATAGTACTATATATATATATATATATATATATATTATATATATATTATATATATATATTATAGATATAGATATATATATATGTAGATATAGATATAGATATAGATATATATATATATATATATATATCTATATATATAGATATAGATATATATATATATATATATAGAATAGATATATATATATATATATATAGATAGATATATATATATAGATATATATATATAGTAGATATATATATATAGATATATATATGATATAGATATAGATATATGATATGTATATAATATATAGATATAGATAATATAGATATATAGATATATAGATGATATATATAGTATATATATATATATATATATATATAGATATATAGTAGATATAGATATATATAGATATATATAGATGTAGATATATATATGATAGAGTAAGATATATAGATAGAGATATCGAGATAGAGATATATATAGATAGAGATTATATATATAGATATAGATATAGATAGATATAGAGAGTATATAGATATAGATAGATATATATATATAGATATAGAGATATGATATATAGGAGATAGATATATATATAGAGATGATATATATGATAGACTATGACAATATAGAGATATATATATGAGATGATAGAGTAGAAATATATAAGATTATATTAGATATTAGAGATATAGATAGAGAGATCTAATAGAGATATAGAGAGATATATATATATAGTATTATATAGATAGATTAGAGAGATATAGATATATAAGAGAGATAGATGATGATATATAATATAGATAATAGAGATAGAGAGATGTGATAGAGAGATATATAATATATAAATATATGAGATATATATAAGTATAGTATATGAGTATATAGTAGATATAAGCGAGATAGAAGAGTAATAGAGAATATATGGAGTATAGAGGGAGAGGGAGATAGTAGTATAATAATAGATAGATATATATATATATACTCTATATATATATATAGGAATATATAGATATATAGAGGAGATATAGATAGATAGAGTATAATAGAGAGAGTAGATAGAGATATAGAGTGTAGATAGTATATATAAGATGAGATTATAATATAATATAGAGATAGATTAATATATATATATAGATATATATATATATATATATATAGATATATATAGATATATATATATATAATATATAGATATATATGATATATAGTATATATATATATATATATATATAGATATAGATACAGATATTATAGATATATATATATTGAATATATATATAGAAAGATAATATATGATATATAGAATATATATTATACAGTATTTATATATTGATAGATATATATATTTGATATATAATATATATATATATAATATAAAATACATATAATATATATATAGATATATAGTATATATAAAATATTATATATATATAATATATATATCTATATAGATATACAGAATTATAAGAGATATAACTAGATATCTATTAATATAGATAGAGAGATATAATAGATATGTATATATACGATAATAATATATATAGTTATAATATCGATAGATAATAGGATCTAATTAGAGATAGGTACTATAAGATATATCTAGTTCATGATAGTCGAATTATAGTTATTATTAGTATATAATATACAGGTGATAATAACTATATCTCCTAGTTAAGATAATTATATATATAGTATAGATAGTAAGAGTTGATATCAAGATAGATAGGTAGTACGAGGATACTAGTAGTTAGATGAATATATATAAGTTATAGAGCGCATAATTAGGTAGTAGATAATATTAAGGGAATATTATGATATATCTTGATATGAGAGATAGATAGATTATAGTTATATAATATGGTTAGATATATATATATCAGATATAGATATAATATGACATATATATATATATTATAGTTAGATAGTGTTATACGATATTAGTATTATAATACAGAGAGATGAGGAGATATAATATATAGTTATATATTAGATATATTAGATAGTTATATATATAATAGATTATATAGATCTACATATGTTAGATATATATGATTCATTAGTGTAGATTATATATACAATATAGATATATAGTTATAGAGAGATATAATAGGTCTGTATACTAGAGAGAGACATATATATAGATAACAATATATAGAGATAAAACTACAGAGAAGAGAGGAGTATATAGATAAATATAGATATATAGTATAGATAGATAATTAGATAGATAGAGATATAGAAGAAGATATACAGAGAGATTAGAGATTATTAGAGATGAAATGTATATAGATATCTATAAATATATATTTATATATATTATCTATTATATTATATATATATATATATATAACTATATAATATTATATAATATATATATAGTTTTATTATATATATAGTTCTATTATTTATATAATATAATAATATATATATAATATATATAGTTTTATATATATAATTATAGTTATCTATATATGATTATAATATATATATATATATATCTATATAATATACCTATATATATCTGATTAATAGATATTATAACTAATATGTATATATAATATATATATAATATTATATATATATATATATATAGTTAATATATATATATAGTTATATATATATATTATTTATATAATATCTAATATATATCTATACTATATATATAGATATATAGAGTATATATATATATATATAACTATATATATATATATACTATAAGATATATGATATATATATATATAGTTATATATATAAATAGTTCATATATATATATATATATATATACATATATATATATATATATATATATATCTATATATATAGTTGATATATATATATAGTTATATATTATATATAGTTATAGTATTAATATATATATATATATATATATATATATATATATATAGTGTATATTCTATATCTATATAATAATATATAGTTATATATATATATATATATATATATATAATATATATATATATAAGTTTTATATATATATCTATATTAATATATTACAATATATATTATATATAACTATATATATATTATATCTATATACTATATATCCATATAATTATATATATATATATATATATAATATATAATACCACTATATATAATATATATATATATATAATTATATCTATATATATATATAATATAATATTATATATATAATATATAATATATAATATATAGTTTATATATAACTATATATATATAATATTTAATATATATATGATATATATTATTATGATATATATATAGATATATATATTAATTATATATTAATATAATTATAATTATCTAATAATTATGTATATATATATCTAATTATATATATAATTATATATATATTAATATATATATATTATATTATATATTAGTTATGGATATATTATATATATATATATTAATCTATTATATATTAATATATATAATATTATAATATATATATCTTATTGATATATTATAATTATATATATAATATAAAATATATATTATATATATAATATAATATAATATATAAATATATATATATTATCTATATATTATATAATTAATAGTTAGTAGTTAATAGGATATATATATAGAGTAGTTTTTTTAGATATATATATAATATTATATAGTATATATGATAGTATATATAACTATATATATATATATTTTATATTATAATATTTATATATATATATATAATAATATAATATATATATTATAGGTTATATAGGATAGATAGAGATATATCTATATATTATATATATATAATATCGTTATAGATATAATATAGATTATATATATATATTATTTAATGTATCTATTTTATAATTTATTAATATGGATATATAGTATATATATATATATATATAGTTATAGTATATATATATAGTATATTATATATATATATATATATATATATACTATATATATATATAGTAGTTAGTTTATATATATATATAGATAGATCTCGTTATATAATATATATAGACCTATATATATATGTTATATATATATATTATAGAGATATATAATATATAGTTATATTATCTATAGATATAGTTAGTATATATGATATATATATATATATAGTGATATTTATAATATATATAGTTCAAGTTTTATATATATATAATATTAATCAGCCTTTTATATAGTTATATATATATATATAAAAATATAGTACATATATAATATATAATAGTTATATAAATATATATATATATATAATATATAGTCTATATATAATGAGTTATATCTATATAGATATATATATATATAGTTTTTATATATATAGATATATATATATATATATATAACCATATATATAATATATAACTAGAATATATATATAGAGTTATATATATCTCTCTATTATATAATATATATTAATATATATATATCTAGTTTATATATATATATATCTATATACGTATCTATATATATATCTATATATATATCTATATATAAAACCTATATCTCTATATCTATAATCTATATATATATATCTATATATATATATAATCTATATCATATACTATGATATATATATCTATATATAATATATATATATATATATATATCTATATATATACTATATAATATATACTATATATATGTATATATATATATATACTTAATATATATACTATATTATAAGATATATAATATAATATGTATATATATATCTATATATCTATATATACTAATATATATCTATCTATATATATATATATAATATCTATCTATATATATTTTCTATATTATCTATATATATATATATATAATATCTATCTCTTATATATATATATATATCTCTATATATATCTATATACTATATATATATATATATATATATCTATATATATATCTATATAATATATTATATGTATATATAATATATATATATCTATAATAATCTATATAATCCTATATATATATATATTAATATATATATATCATATATATATATATATTATATATATATTATATATATATATATATATATATCTATAAAACTTTAGCATCTTTTTTCTTTTTCTTTTTTTCTTTCTTTCTCTTGTCCCTACTCGAGTGAATTAAAATAGCCAAGTAGAATGCAGAGGCTCCTGCACCGGCAAGCATCCTGACGACAACTGAGGTTAGGAAAGGAAACAGTTTGCAAACAGTTTGCAAGCTGTTTGGAAATGTTCGCAAACTTTCCTTGCAACAATGGTTCCTAGTGTGGACGGGCCTTTAGGCTACAACAATTTAACCTTCAAGTATCCATTGGAGAAACGATGATTTAATTATTTCTCCGAAGTATTCCTTAATTTTATAAGAGCTATTAAATCCCTAAAAAAGGTGTTCCATTTTGTATTAGCAAATAAAAAAAAAAAAAAAAAGGAAAAAAAAAAAAGGTAAGCTACAGACAACAGATTAGATTACTAAATCTCTTCAACGGTGAGAAGTGTGATAATCTTTTATAAACCGCGGAATCTTGGGCGCCACCGTCCGTAAAAGTATTTCAAATTCAGTGGCAGACATCGAACGAAATAGTTAAAACCCGTTCCATCTATTTTCAGTTCCACCAGAAGCAAGTCAGCAAGACACGCTCCATTTTCTATATATATATATATATATATATATATATATATATATACTATATATATAGTATATATATATATATATATATAATATATATATATATATATGGAAGCATATATATGGAATGGCAGATATATTATGGAAGCATCAGTTGATTATGGTCTGCCATATCCTCTGGCAAATGAAAACTCCAAACAAGAAGTACAGTATGTGGAAAGAGTAGTTATTACTCAAAAATACAATTAGTCAGAAGTTGAATTTCAAAGCAAGGGAGCAAAGACACTAAAGAAAATTTGAATATAAAGATTGAGAAATGGAAATTGATCAAGCAGTTATTTATGTTGTTCCTGCAAAGATATGAAGAAATAAGTTCCATGTTTCCTAGCTGTAATGGTAATTGCTTTATAGCAAAGAAAGATAAAGGAAATGAAAACGCATCTCCGAGAAGTTCTGCATTACGTAAGCATTCGCGCATGTTGTTGGAGGTGCCTGTTCTCATGATGGTTCTAGAATCGGCAGGAGTGTTGGGGAACTTGATAAGCGCAGACGTGACGTGAGAAACGCCGCGATTTCTGATGCAATACCTCGTCGAGAAACTTCTAAATTGTTCCGGTAATCTCGGGAGTCTGTAAGAGATCATCAGTTAGTCACAGAGTAAGAGAACATCAACCAGTAAGAGCCACAGATCAGATTATCAGTGAGAGATCAGCAGCAGAGATCGTCAGAGAGAGACAAGAGAAAAAGGAACCAACGAAGGATCAGAGAGAAAAAGGCACTCCTGGGTTTGATCGGATTCTGGTCAAGTCGTCTTCAGGAGTGCACGACGTTGAGCCAGACTTCAAAGAAGAAACGTCCTGCTAGAGGTTTTGGGGAGTTCCTGCCCTTCAAGTATCAAGAGTAAACATTATTTTCTGCAATACGGAGGCAAGAAGGCGTCTACCATTAGAGTTCTCCTTTTGTGAAGCCATCGCTTCGAGTTGCAAAACTGGTCGGCAAGTACTTTCATTAACTCACTGTTCCCCCACTTCATGCAGTGTAAGATTTTACCTTTTTTATGTAAATAGACACACCATTCTGCATTTATCTTATTAGTAAGCTTGTAAATAAACCTTTGTTATGTTAGTGTTTCTTTCTATATTCGTACCCCCAGTTTCAACTGTTGGTGTTGAATTCTTTTTGTTTATCATAATATCGAACCTGAAGTGGACCTCTCTCAGAGGCCGTAACACTAGTTCCAACAGATATGCATCATATATTTACATGGATGTGTGTGCGCGTGCGTGCGTGTGTGTGTGAGTGTTCGTGCGTGCGTGCATGCGTGCTGACCAACCCTGCACTGCCCAGAAGAACTTTCATGAGCTCAGAAAAAGTTTCCTTCATCCCCTTTGAATTGTTTTGTTGTGTAAAGTATGTCTTCTATTACTGAAAATTCTTCTCTTTCCTGTGATTAATAATTGTTCTGAATCATTAATTTGGTAACAATTTTACTGTCAGTTCCTCAGCATACTGAAATATTTACAATATTCTGTGGCCTAAATAAACCTAAATAAACAAAATGATTAAATTTTATAAAATTTTCCATAAACAAGCTATAACGTAAAAACAAAATTGAGACACCAGGATTTTCTAACAATTAATCAGGTCTACAAAAATAAGTGTGGGCTCCAAAAAAAGGATGAACTACTACTACCTCTACTACTACTACTACAAAAAAAAAAATAAATAAACATTTCCTACCATGTTTGGCGCCCATGCTTTCATTTTTATAGACAGAAGAAATTATGAATTTTAATGTCGAATCTATGACACCTTATTACGCACGCCATTCCTGCAAACAATTCATCATGCAAAAGCCAATACGATCTGGCTTCAAATCATGGATCTTGGCTAGTTCAACTGGAATGCCCTATTATGTAAAGATCAATGAAGGCAAATCAGAAAACCAGTCCTCTAAAGAACCTTTAGAAAACCAGTCGTCTAAAGAACCTTAAGGAAGTAGAGTGATCCGAGAAAGCATTTCTGTTTGCACTGATCCTACTAACCACAGGTTCTATTTTGACCATTTTTTTTTACTTCATATGACATGGTCGGTGACCAGTCAATTTGACTCCGAATATCCAAAAATATAGATAAATAAAAGTAATAAGACAATTTTAACAGAAAATAGAATTTCAAACTTGCCTTGGTTGTTTATATGTATAATAAGCAGTTAACTGAAACTATCACTCCAGTAATATACCTTGGTTGTTTAGATGCATAATTATCTTATTTTGGCTATTTATACTTAATTGATCACTCCAGTACTTTGTATTTCTAACATCAATATCTTTCTTCTTTAGGCATTACTTAAAAAGGATTTATACATACACCATGCTTCACGTGTTTAACAGTACTAGAGGAAAGAAGATTCTTGTGGAAGACTTAAATTATATATATGAAGCGCAGAAACTGAATGCCCATGGATCCAAAATTTAATGAAATGTGAAATCAAGTCATGTAAAGCTCGAGTCCACACCATGACGCCCCAAGAATCATGAATGTTGGTGAACATCATCAAAAGTTCAGGTGCTTCAAAACCGAAAGTGCGCAAAACTTTAGCAGACCTAAAAGCACAGGCAACGGCCTCCCAGGAATCTTGTCATTCATTAAATTCATCTATTTGTAAAAACCTTGATGGAAACGAAATGGCTAACATGCTATCAACAAGTTCTGTAAATCGCAATATGAAAAACTGGCGTCGAACAAAAGAAAGTGTTTCTCCAGTCATTCAAAATTGATTTGGTTATGCGATACCCAATGAATACAAGTTCCTTGATAGTGGCAAACTTTTCTTGCAGTTTGATAGTGGTGAATCTGATGAAGCCAGATTACTTGTGTTTGCAACATATAAAGGCCCTGGTGACTTAGTGAATGCAAAACATTGGGCGGTTGATGGAACTTCTAAGTGCACCCCAACTATATTCTATCACAGTTACTGTACATGGTACATATTCGAGTAGGTGTTCCAAGACTATTTGCATTGCTACCAAAGAAGCAAGAAACTTACACTCTCCTTTTTAACCAACTAAAACAATTAATGATCTGAAAGCAGAGGAAATAAATGCAACTGGTACAATCCGATCAAACAGAACAAAGCACTGCCCAAGAGGATCCTATGACGATCGATCAGAAGGAAATGTTGAAATCGTTACGTGGAATGATTATGCTGTTGTTACTCTTTCTAATAAGTGTGAAGGCCTAAATCCCATTGGGTTGGCAAAACGGAGACAGAGAGGTGTAGGAAGAGTGAACATAGAACAACCTTTCATAGTAAAAGCATATAATAAAGGCATGGGTGGTGTCGACATGTTTGAAAGAGCTGTCAGATTTTTGTCCTGCAATCAGAGGTAAAAAGTGGTATTTTCTTCTTATTATTCCTACTCTGAACACAGGGATGGTGTTCTGTTGCGACTTTATGAAATAAGCACAGACACTCAAATTCCTAACAAGAATATAGAAAGTCTATTGTTCAGATCCTTGTCAATAAAGCAAAGCGATAATGAAGTGTTCAAAAGCCCTAAGGTCGGGTCCAAAAGGAAGAAAAGCTCTCCCACCAAGGGAAGTAAGGACGGACAACAATAATCACCATGCTGAATCTCTAGTAACTTCAAGATGTGGAGTGTAATTAGAATGGGAAAATTCAGTGCTCAAAATGTAATGTCAAACTTCATCTGAAATCATGCTGGCCAATATTTCATGAAAAATAGAATTCTGCTTTACGCATACCCTTTTCTACTGTACAGTTATTCCAAATTCCTTTTGCATTATGTTCTCATTTTATTTTATGTAATTGTTATGTATTCTTTATTGGAGTGTTTCCTTTATTATTTACTCAGTACAGGAACTTTGCGTTTTTTGTTTACCATTTATTTATTTGCTTTCTTTGTATTTGTGTGTGCTGTACAGTTGTGCTTGCAGGCATGATTATACACAAATGACTTCATTTGGTTATAATTCAAAGAAATTGGTTATAATTCAAAGAAGTTTACTTCTTTGTCATTCTTATAACAATAGAATAAGGGATAAAAAATTATTCAAATAAAACATTTATAAAACTGACCATTTTCAATTATTCTGTATACCCTGAAGTCCCATCGGGAGTCATAACTATCTTTAATGATAATAGTATAAATAATTTTAAAAATTCCTGTAACAGGTAATCAAACTTACCAAATACACTTCAGAAATTAAGTTTAATAAAAATCAAAGTATGATAAAGCACATTGGGACTTGGTGGGTTAATTATGGTCGTTAAGTTAAAGACCACCATGGAACAGGGTTTCCTGGGATGTGGCTTAGTTTTAGGAATGCTTTTGTCAGCAGCATTTATGATGAGGTTTGTGAAAAATTCACACGTGGTATTGTGGTCTTGAGTAGCTACGTATGTGGAAATGGTGGTGGTGGTGGTGGTGGTGGTGGTGTGTGTGGTGTGGTGTGTGTGTGTGTGTGTGTGTGTGTGTGTGTGTGTGTGTGTGTGTGTGTGTGTGTATCAATTATAATGAACCCAATCAGCATTTTGAGTAATGCATCTTGATGTGTGGCAATATCGTGACATTACTTAAATAATTTAGGATAGTGGGGAAATGTCACTAGTGTGCGAGTCATCCAGAATATTCTACTCGAATCCCTAGGATATGTCAACTGAGCATAATGAAATGTCAACCTAGGAAAAAAAGGAGTATTAGAGGAGTATGTTGGAAGATTATTTTCATTTAGACAACAAAAGTCATGCTCCACAGCAAACCTCTCTTCTATCCTGGCCCCTGATATGTCAGTAGAGTAGTTGGTATCCCTGAGGGGACTATGAGCATTAAAATCTCGTACTATAAGTAGGAGGTAATGGGCCCCTCATATGTCAGTAGAGTGGTTGGTATCCTTTAAGGGGACTATGAGCATTAAAATCTCCTACTGAAAGTAGGAGGTCATGTACAGTTAATTCAGACAGATAACTGAACTCTGAATAATTTGGTTGAGAGTATATATTACGAATAGTGATCATACTTTTATCAAGCATATATATTTTGACAGCTGATATCAAGATAGGACACATCAATAGTTTGACAGCTGTTATCAGATAGGACACAGTTTGACAGCTGTTATCTGATAGGACAGAGATGGTACATTTAAAAGCTCACACGTTATGCTGTTATGAACATTTATCAAAGTGCCAAGTTTTCCACCATCTGATGGCGAACAAGCAAGCAAGCTTGTAGTGTCAGATTTGTGCAGGGTTAAGCACATGGGGTTGCAGTCCTGTAGGACTTTTTGTAGTTCGCCTAAACGCAAACGTGTCATAAGTTCGTTTACGTTCCACTGGATAATTTTATGATCCATTAATTAGTTGGTATCAGTTTTAAATCCTGCAGAGTAACTGCAAATTAATTCTATCTCGTGGTTAATACATATTTGAGGTGCTTTGAGTTTTTATTTGTAGTATTTATTTGTTGAGAATTAAACTCATCAGTTCTGTTTTTCATAATTGATTATTAATGACGTCCTTCTTGTATTTCAAAGATTCAGAAGGTGGACTAAAATAAATTTTTGCAATAGAACAAAATTAGCTATGCAATTCCAGATCGTGTCTTGTTTTGGTTGGTAATTGGTTGCAAACACTTATAAAGCACTCATTACAACCAGAAGACTGGAGTGTTGCCCCCTTTATTAAAGACAGATTTTCCTACATTGGAAACTCCTGATTTTGTATTTGGATTGTTTTTTGTCCTCTGTTAAATTTAAGTTTAGTGGAAGACTGATGTGTATTAGACATTTATTTTCACATTAATAGCCTGATTTTCATTAGTGCCACAAAAAAAAAATACTGTAATCAAGTGTCCCCAGTTGGGATTGTTCAAGTGGTTAACTGGTCCATTACAAGCCAGTTGTTGATTATTACGTTGTTGCATACATGATAGGCAGTTGTGAAACTCCACTTGTGATGAAGTCAGCACAATTTCTTTTTTGAACTCCTCACTTGATGCAGGTAGGGTTTTCTTTGAATTGACTGCACTTTTCAACATTTTATTTTTTTCCCCTTTAGGTGGTGTTCTTCCCAGGATTCTCTTCTTTTTGTAATTTCAGGAGTTGGAGTTATCAGATTCTCCTTCCATTGTTATTCCCATAGCAAGGCCATTAGAATCTTTAATGTTAATAATAGCAGCAGTGGACAGAATGTTGTACTTATTTAGGGTGTTAGTATTACTAGCACGACGAAACGGTTACATATCATTACTACCCTGATGTTTGATATATGTCGATTCAGTTTTAGGTTTTTAACTACACCTGTGAAACAGGGATTTTTAGATGGATCAAGGACCCCTCTTACTTTCAACTCTTGTCTAGCTTCTTTAGCTGTCATCAATAGTTTAAGCTCCGTATTGTATTGATAAAAGGAACACATTTTAGCCCTAGCATGATCAGACAACCCACAATAGGCACACTTTGCATGATTACAAATCCAACTTGTAGTATCCTAGTCAGATGAGCAGACTGCACATATTGCCATATTCAGATGAGCATACTGCACATATTGTCATATTACGTATGTATGTGTGGCCAAATTTTGAGCAGTGTGTGTATTGAGGTGGTTTTGGTTATTACTGGGTGTACTTCTCTACATTGTCCTATAATTTTTACTTTTTTGGCCAATTTTAATTTGTTTATTCTTATCCCTCCTGCTTGGAACTGCATAAACTTCAGGGTCATGGATATTATTATACCTTACTTAAAAGGACTCTGAAAGCATCTTGGATCAATGTCTTCACCCTTAATGTTAAGGAAGATAACTGTACCTTGAACATAAATTAACATTTCATGGCTTTCGTTGTTACTTTTATGTCATTAATTTTAATTTCCTTTTATTCAAAAAGGCAGTAGACAGTTTTTTAGTGGTTACCTCAAGCAACCACTCATTGGCTTTGGTATATCTGCAGTCCATTTCTTGGAATGGACACAGGTTCAGTAATTTGTTTATACAATCTCGGTTGGAATTTTATTTTCTGCTTTAAGGACCAGAAATCTTGACCAGTTAAAGATGGTCAAAATGCACCACTGTATGGTCCAGTCGGAAGTTTCTTTACCTCATTGGGCCCTGCTTTGTGCATGGTGCCAGTGGTTTCAAATTTGTCTTGCTTTCCTGTATCACACGCCCAAGACTTTAGTGGAGGGGGTTTGGGAGGGTTATTCGCCTCCAATTCAGTTATCATTCACAATGTATGGTTGCAATGTGACAATATGGATACTTTGCTTGAAGTAGGGTGGTCACCCTTGACACGCTCGTGTCATCTACAACCAAGCATAGGTGGTTAGAGGAGGAGGTTCCAGCAGTTGTCAACTGAGAGAGAGAGAGAGAGAGAGAGAGAGAGAGAGAGAGAGAGAGAGAGAGAGAGAGAGAGAGAGAGAGAGAGAGAGAGAGAGAGAGAGAGAGAGAGAGAGAGAGAGAAACTGAAAACCTTCAAGAGATTATCATCAGCCTTTCATGGACTTCATTCTTCCACCAAAGGCACTAGTGAGAACTAACTTCAAAATATCCTTGACCCTACCTTACCCCACAGGGGTAGGCACAACATAATTAGTGGCGCCCAAGTGTAACTAACCCTGCTTGCTTGGACTGACAATATTACAAGAATAGAACCATCCCCACCCTAATTATATGTTATGGGCAAACTGGATAGAATGACGAGAGTCCTACCCCCAGAACCAGACAACCCTCCCCACCACGGAAACCATGGTTCAGCCATGAATAATTGTTCTGCCCTCGAGATATCTAACTGGTATTCCTAATAGGGTCGAACATTATCGGGTAGCTGATGATACTACCACAGTCCCCACTATTTATCTTCGGATAAAGACCCAGTCCCAGATACATCTTTTCTTATTTATTAGGTCCAATATTTTTTAAAGTGGAAAATTAATCCAAAGAAATATTATTATGATATATGGGACTCTTGGACACAAACAGCAAAGAAAAATCGACAATTGCACGACAGATATGCTAATGGAGGTCAGTAGGTATAAAATACCCCCTTATTTGCAGAGCAATACTATTTCCCACTTAATTAAAACTAGTCCTTACACTTTTTTGTTTAAGAAGTGAATGTCTTCATTGAAACAGAACACTTTAGCCTTTGTCACACATCTTCATATTTAATATTTCACTTCCTCATGTTAGGGTCTGTTTTACTGATGAGGACTTCCACATGTTATGGTCCGTTTTGTTGATGACTAAATATGTCTATATACTGTTGCTACTACAAGGCAATTTCTAACAGTAAATATTCGAAAGAATTATGGACCCAATACTATACCTATTTTTTTTTTTTTAACATTTGATGTGGTGAGGGGGCTCTTAAATCACGGGAATTTGTTCCTGGGCTTGAGCCAAAGAGTCCCACATATCATTCTATATTTCTTTGGATTAATTTTACAGGAATTTTCCTTTTTGTCAAAAGATTATTAGACCTGAAAAAAAGGACAAGATATCAAAGTTCGGACTGGGTTTATATCCAAAGCTAATTCGTAGGAACTGTGGTAGGACCATCAACTACCAAATTAATAGAGGAATATTGTAATGAACTAGAAGCTAAAGATGAAAAGAGGCCTTTAGAAAACTCCACCAAGAAAAATAAATTATTATTAGACACACATCAGGTTGGAACAAGGACAAAAAACTAAGACAGAATATTAGAAGACTATACCTTTGTCTCCCTAAAATAATAAAACCCAATGGAAGCAAATGCCACTGGCAAGGATGACTGTGTGAAGGGAGAAAGGATTACTCCATCACCAACAATTGGAGCTATTAGAGTAAACGAAAAAGAACTACACGCGAAAACACATGTGGATGAAATGAATGTTTTAAGAAACTGTGCAACAAAAACATAAGCATAACAAAAGACAGTTTAAAGAACGCCATAAGGAATTTCAGAAAATACAGAAATAAGCAAACTACTAATTTATACACTCACGAAATGGGTTGTATATAATATGGTATAAAGAAAAAAGAAATTAATTTCGTAAATAAAATCTTACAAAAAATGCAGATTGACAATGCAGAAAAACGAAAGTGACACATGAACTCACTAACGCAATATTCCCAAATTATTATTATATTATATATAAAAGTAGTTTAACCAGACCAGGGAGCCGATTTTCAGCTCTCCTAGGGCTGGCCCGAAGGATGAGATAAAATGCTAGACCGAGCAAAGAACTAGGACCAAATAGGTCATTCAGGATAAAAAAAAAAAAAAAAAAAAAAAAAAAAAAAAAAAATGCATCAAGGCAATGCTTTCATACTAGAAATTTATATTATACAATGGAACGTGAATGGTCTGAAAACCAGACTACATTTAAGCAGAAATACAAGGATTACTAAAGGAATGTGAACTCATGATAACGTGCTTACAACATGTCAAACACATAATATCAACAATAGGTAAATATACCTTACCATCTATATCTAGAGAGGAAGGAAGAAATTTAAGTACCTGCAAACTTTACTGATTTACAAATATCAGGCATAAAAATACGAAGAAAAACGATAATTATCTAATTTATAATTTATGCAACCAACCTAATAAAAATTACGACACTGATAAAACTTAAAAGATTTAATGCTCTCCTGTTAATTACGACACTGATAAAGTTAACAGATTTAATGCGTACAACCCGATATGGGGCTGTAATTGTACAAACTTGAATAGAGCAGGTAGGGAAATAAAAGAATTCATATTTTCAAAAGACGTGCTGTAAAAATAATGCCAAAATCAGCACATTTTTCAAAAACACATAGAACTTTTTTCTCAGTAGACTTGACTCAATGCACAACAAGTATAGTAAACAGATTATACTGGAATACAGTTGATGACTTGCACACCACAGGTCATTCACAACAATAATTTCATTATTACAAAATAATCCCATTAAGCATAACCCTCAATATAAAATGAATTTCATACTACGAATATCCCACCATTTGAGTATATAAGAGGAGCCCAATGAAAGTAATCAATTTCTCGTCAAGTTCATTACAAAATGCTGCTGATAAAGCAATACCAAAATCAAAATCTCATCCAACAAAACACGAAGTCCCATGGTGGTCACAAAAGCTTACAGAATCAATAAAAATAACACACTAAATAGGGAGGCTAAGAGATAATTTGAATAGAAAGTGGAGTGAATAGATAAAATATTACCGATATGACTATATTATAACAAGAAACTGATATATTACATCCTCTATACGACAAAATATGTGCAATACTAAAACAAAGGTAATTCAAGGAAGAATCATTTCATGGAGGTAATGTGTATCAAATCTATTTTACGATACTCCAATAACAAACAGGAAAATAAATGTTATACATGGTAAACCACTTAGACATGCCAGATTAAAAAAATGAAGAAGAATAATTGGTCCAAAAGAAATGAGTCATGTAATAGGAGAAAACTAGAAAAAGTGATCAAAAATTTAGATGAACAATTCCACAAACAAAAAATATATAATTAATAACAATAAATTTAGAAACAATTAAGACATATATTCTAATGGAAAACCTAATATGGAAGAGTTGGATTATGCTCTCTTGAACAGTAATAAATCTGACCCTGGAAGTGACAATATTTGTTTAGATGTGATCAGCCAATTAACACCTTTGGCAAAGTCATTTTTATTACAGTTTTATAATCATATATGGATTCGAAATCTATTTCCTGATGAATGGTAAAAAGCAATCCTCATTCTTATTCCCAAACATAGAAACGGTCCAAGTAATGTAAATATTGACAGACCAATTTCTTTAACTAGTTACTTATGAAAATTACTAGAGAAAATGGTAAATGTTCGACTAACATGGCCCATTCCAGAAAATAAACCTTTGACTCTCACTCAATTTGGGTCAAAATGTAACAGATCTACATTAGATTCTCCATCCAACTTAGACCACATATGTAGAGGAATTAAACCAAAATAAATTACTGTAGCTGTTTTTTTTTTTTGCACTTAAAAGCCATATGATACTACACAGATATATACATGTTAAAAAACGTTATATAAAGAAAACATCAGGAGACATTTACCAATTATGCATTTCAGGCACGATGAGTCATCATTTTTCTCAAATATCTTTCAAACTAATTATTTGATCGAAAAGGTACTTTGACAGTGTACAAAACACCTCCCACATAATTTTTGGTAACATAGTGTATTGTCAAATGGTGTTAGTTAATTAAGGGGTTTAATCTCGACTGACACCGTGTTGTCAAGCTTCACCAACCTATGCTTTCGACCGTCCTTTATCCCCATCCCGTTCCTCCCTACCTCCCTCCCTCACCCATCCCCACCTTATCCTTGGCATTCCCGCCTCAGGCCCCCACTTTCCTACCTATCATATTATATTAAGTAATATTGGATGCTATAAATGTGTTGGTTTTAGTAAATTCTTTGTTCATTTAAGAATTATTATATTTTCCTAAATTTTAATAAATGGGAATAAGCTAAAGAGCATATGACTGTCATTCTGTTTACCAAGGCCATAAGAGACAAGGTCTGCTCACTTCCCCCAAATCCCCAAGTAGGCGGAGCTTTGACTAATTGCATCAGCAGGTGAACTGCTGTAAGTGAAAAACAAAGAAAATGGGTTTAACTGGGGAAACTACTATCATTATCCTTGTATGCATGTGTTCCTCTATTCATATCACACTACAATTTCGTTTCTACTAACCAAACGCCAGTAATAAGGGTGCAATTCTTGTACCATACTGAGTTTAGTGAATGGGTTGAGTTTCATGCATCTTGAATTATATTACTTATCATTAATGTAAAGTGATGCACTATATTCATATGCATACCTATTTTTGAGACCGGTTCCAAAAAGGATTTTACTTGTATTTCTTACAACTGGGGACAGTTATTTGCGAAGACTGCTTGTGTTACCTATTACCCTATTTTCAGGCATTTACCATACAGAATTTTTTTTTATAAAGAAAGTATCTAGTTTTCGCCTCATTCATATTCAGTTAAGAAATTAGTTTTCTTATCTCTTTTCACAGGTTTGTTTTTCTATTTTGCAGAATCTGCAAACTGTCATAATTGATGAGTTGCTCGTTTCTTATTCTTTGACGGCAACAGAACAAAAATGCTTGTGATATATGTTTATTAAAGGAACTATATGTCATCACTAACATAATCTGAATATACGAGTTCATTGTGAATTTGAAGGATTTTGAATAAGTATATATAAATGAAAATGAATGTGTTGTTTCATCTAAACACTTTTCTAAGTGATATTTTGCTTAATCTGAAGTGTATAAATATAAATATAGATATCTAAAATAATGATATATAATAGATAGTATATATATATATATATACTATATATAGTATATATAATTAATATATATATATTATATATAATATTATATATTCTGTATATATACAACACTACACACACACACACACTCACATATATATATATATATTATATCTATATATATTATATATATATATATAAACTATATATATATATATATATATTATATATAGATATATATTATATATATAATATATATATTAATAAAAATATATATAAATATCTTATATATAGTATATAGATATATATATATATATATATATATACATACAAACACACTCCAAGGGTTAAATATAGACAAAGTAAGAGATAATATGATAGAGAGGTCGATACATTGATTGATCAATGTGTGTGCGCGCGCTTCTTGTGTGCGTGTGTTATGAAGGTTCAATTACCTATTGTGACTGATCTTTATTCTATTGTCAGCTTTCTCCATTTTGTATATGGTAAGGAATCTTATCGCAAATACATTTCTGGAACGACGCGGACAAAGTAACATGGCAGCTATGACGGCAATGAAAAATCTGTCTCCATTAATGACGCAGTAAATACTTATAAAAGTGCGATTGTTCTAGCCGACAGACAACCCCTTATCATTACGGTATTACCTGGCACGCTATGGATACTATAAACAAATACATTTGGAAAAAGTAACCATTATTATGGTCACTATGTCAAACCTCGGTATCCTTTTCATTATGAACTCTCCAATTACCAGCTGGTATTGAAAAATAAGAGTGAAAACGGTATTATTGGGGCAGAAACGAGAAACACGGCGCCAAAGAAAGTGACAGAAAGGGAGGGAGGGAGGGAGAGGGAAGGGATGGGGATAGCGGGCGTTCGAATCTATAAATGACTCCTGTTGACTCATACGACTTTGCATTTACCAAAAGTTAGGGGGAGGTGTTTTGTACATTGTGTTAAAGAACCATTTCGATCAAATAATTAGTTTGAAAATATCTGACAAAACCGATGACTTGTGGTCCCTGAAATGCTTAATAGATTTATCCAAACGTTTAGACAGGTAGCACTTTTCAGGTGAGAGTTGATGATGCTATGACAAGTACATTACCAATTGAAAATGGTGTTCCAAAAGGAAGCGTCTATAGTGGCACACTGTTTACTTAAACAGTAAATGAAATCGGTAATAATTTATGTATTGAATTAAAAGTAACCTGTATACGAATGATTTTGCCATAAATTATTCAGCATCTCGCATAAAACATGCAGACCTAATCATTAATAAAACCATAATAAAAAATATTAATGGGACTCTATCTGTAGGCTTTAAATTATCCATACGTTACAGTCAAACAGTCTTATTTCATAAAAAAAAAAAATAAAATGTGGGAAAATGGTGAAGAGATCTGATTTTTGGATTAAAAAATCAGAAATCACACACTATAGCAATTCGCCAAGAGGCAATTTTTTTTAATAGCATTTGATACTCATCTGAAAAAAAAAACACTAAATATAAACATATAATCAAAATGTAAGAGTATTGGATCCAATTAAAAAAACTATCCAACACTACTACTAGCGGAGCTGATAGACATAGCCTTACAATATACTATATAAAGAGACAGTGCTGTCTATCATCGAGTATGGAAGCGATGATTATGGCTATCCATTAGAAGCAATGCTGAAAATGCAGTATCCAATTAACAATGAAGGCCCTGTAATGTGTTCAGGAGCCTTTAGATCATCACCAGCATCTTCTTTAATCTGTGAATGTGGTGAAGTACCACTGTTTCTCCACATAGAGTTTATAACAATGAGGAGTTCTCAGGGAATTCAGACAAGTGATTCTCCAACAACAACAAAATCATTTGAATTAAGGGATGCGTTTATAAATTAATCACTCTCCACCTTCCCCTTCTGGAGCTAAAAGACTATTTGGAGTCATAGAATATAAATATGCAATTGTCTCCAATAGCAAAATTACCTCCTTCTTGGACTATTAATAAAAAAGAATTTGCTTACTAGAAATATTTATCAAAAAGTTACTCATACACCCCAGACTACCACAGACAACATACAATTGAACATACACCTGGAAAGCTCCATTTTCAGCTATATACACAAATGGATCTACATCACAATCCGGAGTGGGATATGCTGTAATATCCCAAAAAAAACCATATCAGTTCTCTGAACATGATAATGTCCCGAGTAATTTTCAACCGACTTATGTGCTATAGCATCAGCCTTAAAAATTAATAAAGAAACCTCATGTAACAATTTATTTTTTTATTTTTAGCTCCTCAAAACCCATTCAATGTTACAAACCAAAAAATAACATTGCACAACCATAATTTGAATAAGAATGGGAAAATATCGAAAAATGTAAGAGTCCTGCCCCGGTAGGGATTAGGGAAATGCTGAGACTGATAAAGCAGCAGCCCTTATGACAAAATTAAATATAAATATCCTTTCCTTATAAATGATTATGTAGCATATAAAAATAGGTATTATAAATAAATGGCAAAATATATGGAATGAAGGACCTAAAAATGATCATTTGAAGCAAATATACCTTGAGTTTATCATACCAAAGAGAGAGCGAGCGCGATGCACAAATAATTATGACACGACTCCGAACATTCCATAATCGTCCGGCCAATGGCCATAACATAACCAACAACCGGTGTCAAGATTCGGAAATGCAACTGTCAGTGAAATTTTTATCAGAATCTAACATTTTCAACTGAACGAATTTTAACATTCATGAGATGTAATTTTAACGTTCATGAGGAGATGTAAATGAAAAATTAATTATAAAAAAAATGACAAATACAAAACCCAACAAGCCATTTAAGAAATGTTAAAAAATACGAATTTGAAACACCAAATAAGCTATAATTAACTAAAATGGGATTAAAGATAAGCGATGTTGAAACAATCTCTCCTTCCTTTGCTGCGAATCTTTACTTTTTATGAGATCTTTTGGATATGATACAATACGAGAAGTTCCACTAACAACAAACGAAGACTACTAAAACTTTAAATAAAGGATTATATTTAACTTTGGGTCTTCCCTAGACAATGACCACCTAGGGTTTTCAATGGTCCCTATCTAAGACTAATATTTGATGGCATTATCTTTATGATATATATAGTATTTTATGTTTTTACGTGAATCCCAAAAAGGTTAGTACTAATCACGTTGGAAAGCTAAATTCGGAAAGGGTTAAAATCCTTGTGGTTTACTATCTGGGAAAGATCAATAAATTAATTCCTTGTCACATTACACAAACAAAACAACCTTGTGCAACAAAAATTATTACATTTTCAAACTATATGTATCAATGAGAAAAATTATGATTCAACTATTTCAACGGTCTTCAAAGTTCATCAATTATATGATTACTAAAACTCCGGGAGACTACTAAAACTCCTAACCAGTGAGCAATATGAAAAATTAATGCCTTCCTGCCATATACTGAATCGAGGTGTTGCCGGAAATGTATCGGTTTATGAAGTATATGGGCTACATAATAAAATAAAACTTTATGGCAACAACTTTTACACCGAAGTCTTGAAAGATTTCTTAATTTTATAAAAATTATCAAGTTAATACAAGATCTTCCTCTTAATAACACTTAAAGATTTCAAACCAACATATTAATCAAATCTTACAGGCAAGGCTGATGCAACTATTTCTCCTAGATCTTTATAAAAACCTTTTGGGATATTACAAGGTGTAACACATTTTGTGGGACATCTTATTGTAATCCAATGAGAAAAAAATAACACAACTGAAAACAAAGGAATAATAAAACTTTGCAAAGCTCAAAATAATTCAATTTAACATCCCACTGTAAAACAACTAAAGAACAAACTAATATTCCTAAGTAATTAATACAGTTATTTTGTCAAACAGAACGACAGTTAATTTTTAAGCTATGTAACCTAAGCCTTTAAGTTTGGATTACACTAGCCAAAAATTAAAATTTCAATTTAAAGACTAATCCAGAGGAATGCTAAAACTTCACTAGAGACAACTTTAGACTATAGTTGCATTTGATGCACCTCTTAAGAACAATACTTGTTTTGACACTAAAGGAACAGAACTATCAGCCTATACAATATACAAATTTTTGACCAATTAACACTGTCATTTCAATATCACAAGGAATTACATAGTAAAACATTTTGAACTATTTTATCAATGTCAAAAGGAATTAGAGAGTAAAAGAAATTGCAACTTATTTTATCAATATCAATTTTATAAAAAACCTGAAATGGTAAATTCCTTTACATAGTGTTTGCACAGAAATATTCCTGACAACAACCCGTGAAATAATTTAAACAACAGCAACAATAAGAATTTAATTCCATAAACCTTTTATTAACTTAATATGTCTTGCTACCATATGCATATCACCAATTCTATATATAAACATACTGAAACCGCAAAAAAGATATCATTAACTAAAAGGGGATAGTAGATAAGTGATGTTGCCTACAAATATTAAGCCAAAACAGAAATAATCTTGCAACTATTTCATCTAAGTCTTAAAAATATTCCTCAATTTAAAAAAATATTTTTAGGCTTGTACAAGGCTGAAAAAGTGTACTAATAAAAAGCAAAAAGATTATAATATATATATAAATAAATAAATAAATAAATAAATATATATATATATATATATATATATATATATATATATATATAAATTCACTAACAAAACTAAATCATTGCTAAAATTTTGAATCTAGAACTATATTTACCTTTGATCTTTCCTAGATAGTGACCCTCAAGGGTTTTCTGGGGTCGTTACTAGGACAAATATTTCTCGGGTTAATTATCTTCATAATACAGTCTTTTTTTTATGTTTTTACAGAAATCCACAACGAACTAGTACTAAAATCGCTGCAAAGCTGGATACAAACCGGGTTAAAACCCTTCAGGTCACTATCTAAGAAAGATCGTTCCTAAACTTTAATATCTAATATCCTCCCATAAATAAATTCAATTACTGCCTCAGTTATGCAAAGGGTAAGAATACTCTGTCCATCAGAAATTATTACTACTTCAAACTCTATGTATCAATAGGAAAAATTAAGATTCAGCTATTTCAACATATTCTTCATAGTAGTCTAAATGTTTAGAGACAGTTTTTAATCTATAAAACTGTGTTCCATTTTGCACTAGCCAAAAAAGTTTAGGTTGTAGACAACATACCACGAGAGTACCAAATCTAACCAGTGAAAATTGTAATTATCTTCAATAAAACTCTCATGAACAATTAACCCTTAAACGCCGACTGGACGTATTTTATGTCGAGATAAATTGTCTGTCGGGTGCCGACTGGACGTATTTTACGTCGACATACGAAAGTTTTTTTAAAATTCGCGGAAAAATATTATAGGCCTACCAGCCTAAAACTTTTGAATCACGCGCCTTGGGGAATGCTGGGAGTTCACGGATCAAGGCCTTGTTTTTGTTTTGAAGCGTGACCCAGGTGCGCATGCGCGATATCCCTTCTTCTCGCTCCAGCCAGCATCAGTAGCGCACCATCCGAGAGCAATCTTTCGTGAAAAGCGTGTTTTTCTGGACTTGTACAGACTTTGAGCATTTGTATTGCTACAGGACATTCATAGATATGTCTCAACGACGTGTGAACCGTGAAAGGCGCGTTTTACCCGTCGGAAGGGATCGTGTAAGGCGAGTTTTGGACCTGGATGCTGGCGAGGGGCCAAGCACCCAGCATGACCCCGCGCCTCAAGGCCGTTCTGTGCGGCCACGTGTGGCTGAAAGTGTTTCGGGAACACATCGTATGCCTTTGGTTACCCCTAGGAAGCATGTGGACGTCCTTAGGGGCATTCGTAGGCATTTGGGAGGCCTCCAGCCAAGGGACATAGACGAATATCTTTCGGAGCTTGATCGGGAACATGTCGCAAGTCCTCATTTTGATGGCGGATGGTCATCGAGTGATGAGGACATCAGTCCCGATGAAAGTGAGGATGAATATTTGCCCCCAATGGTCCCCGTTCGAGGCTCACATCCGAAAGTGAGCTCGAATTCAGTGCATACGAGGGGGAATCTGAGGATGAGGGGGAAGGTGGGGATACGGCTCAAATTTTTATCGCAGAGGACGATACAGAAAGTGAGGGCCTAAGTGAGGGTGATGGGCCACCAGGGGGGGTGGGGAAGGGGGGGGGGGGTGGGGGGGGGGGATGTGTGCATCGTGCCCGCACCCGTGCACGGCGCGGGCGCACGGGCACGTAGAAGGTCGGCTCGTCGCGCCAGCCAAGGTGAAGGTCTGTCGGGTCGGAGATGTGACGAGGGGTGGAAGGAGGACCCCACCCTCCAAATAACATGCACCCCTTCACGGCAACCCCTGGGATCACCGTACCAGTACCCCTGACTGTTTTGGGGTTCATCCAGCTTTTCCTGACGCGGGAATTGCTGGAATACCTGGTACACGAGACGGTGACTACGCTCGTACTGCCGGTATGAGCTGAAGACGACCTTGTCGTATTACTGGCGGGGTTGCAACCTCATTGACATGGCACATTTTTTGGGGCTCCACATTTATTTTGGTTTGACACCTGCTGTCGACGTCAGGCAATATTGAGGAGAAATTATTTTTTATGTATGCCGAATGTGCCAGGCGTTATGTCCCGTGATAATTTCCTGGCGATGGACAGGTACTTCAACGCCTTCAACCGAAGGCCATACCCAGAATAACAGTGATCGCCTCATTTTAGTGCGTACAGTGTTGGATTATATCCGTGAGCGGTGTAGTAATCTCGTGATTCCTGGAAAGAAACCTGTTCCTTTGGATGAGGGGATGATGCCTTACAAAGGAACGTCTTAGTATAAAAGGTATAACCCCAAGAAGCCAAAGAAATATGGTGTGAAATTCTTTCTCATTACCGAGGCCAACACTGGATACGTTGTGGACTTTTCTTTTCAGTGTGTACCGGGGTCACCGGGTCTGTCCACGCTGCGTGACACTGTATTCAACCTTGTGGGACGTTTCCGTAACCAGGGATATCACCTGTTTATGGATAATTATTATAACTCGGATACCCTGGCCCAGGAACTGTATGAAGCAGGTGTTCACGTCAGTGGTACCCTTCAGTTGGTGCGTGGGGCCCCGAATGTCCTCAAGAGGTTCGCTAGTCATCTGCAACACCTGGCAAGAGGAGAGACAGAGTGGCGGCGGAAGGGCGCTGTCTTCGTCATCTGTTGGAAGGGTGTCCGACTCGTCCCCATGATTACGACGAGTCATGAACCCATCCAAGAAGAGATCGTACAGCGGAAGAAGACACGTCGACAGGGCCGAGTTGTGTTTGAGGAGTTTCGTACCGAGCGGCCTACTGTCATTGGGCACTACAACAGGCACATGGGAGGAGTTATCTCTTTGATCAGCTCATCCAGTACTATCCCTTTGCCAGGAGAACCAGAAGGTGGACACAGAAGCTCCTCAAATACATCCTTCAGTTGGCCCTCCAAAATGCCTACATACTGTACTGTGGGTACCGCGGTGACAATCTTCCGAGGTTGACCCACATACAGTTCCTAGAGGTAGCCGGGAATGCCCTCATCAACTTCGATCCCGATGAGTGGCCTTCCATAACTGACCCCCGGCCCCTAGCTACAGATCTGCCCCTAGAGGAAAGGGCAGATAAGAGGGCCAACTTCGCTCGACCTGCCGCCGCCCCTGCTGACGACGCCCCTGCTGCCGCGGCCTGCTGGCCGCGGCCCTGCTGCCGCGGGCCCCTGCTGACGACGCCCCTGCTGCCGAAGGCGGCCCCTGCTGACGGACGCCCCTCTTGCTGCGGCCCCGCCATCACCGCTTCTCGTCGGGTATTGGACCCTGCGTGTCGGCTGCAGCCAGGGGAACACATACTGGAGGCCTTAGAAGGGCGAAGGCAGAAACGGTGCCGGGTGTGCCATATGAATGGCAGAAGGAGAGACACCAGTTCTTACTGTCGTCTCTGCAAAGTTGCTCTTTGCAGGTATAGGGGAGTGTGACCGAAAGTACCACACTAAGGTCACATGTATTGGAAGTGCGCCCCCTAAACCGACAGCGGAGGGCGCACAGGGCCGCCGGGTCCATCAGCAGTAAGGGCGCGCGTCTCCCTCCTCCACCTGTACTTCGTCATGTCTAGTGGAAAAAAATGCAAGACTCTTCAATGGAGGAGGGAGAAAACAAGAATAGAACGAAGATTTCAGGATTACGAGTGAGTATTCTGCATTTATTTTATATTTAGTTTTATATTTATTACAATTTTTTATATTCTGCAATGTGTGCATGATAAAATAATAAAGACATTTCATTGTATGCGAAAGAGAAGTGTCACCTGCATTCCTTTTGTTTATGTATTGGTACCAGAATCGAAGAATGTAATATATATAATTTACGTATATAAAAAAATTATATATATATATATATAATATATATATATATATATATATATATATATATATATATATATATATATTATAAATATTTTTTTGGTGGGGGGGGGGGGGTAAGCAATTACTTACAGTTTAGTAATATTCAATCATTTACCTTCACTTTAAAACAAATTGCAAGTCTCTAGAACAATATCTCGATTTATGGTGAATATTTGAAAAAAATATTTTTATTCCCTCCGCGCGCCGATTCTCGGCCGAAAATACCGAAACGCGTAGGTCAACATTCTCCTAATATTTGTGCTTTTCATATTACGCTTATTTTATATTTTATATATGGAAATGTGCGCAAAAACATGCACAATATAACAAAAATATTGGAAGGTTGTAGCATTTATCATTTTTGAAATATTTGCATATAAAGTACGATAAGTACGAAAAAAAACTACGATCGGTCAACTTTGACTCAACCGAAAAGGTCAAAAAACGCATTTATAACATAAAATCTTACAGTCTAGTAATATTCGATCATTTATCTTCATTTTAAAACAAATTGCAAGTCTCTAGAACACTATCTCGATTTATGGTGAATTTTTTGAAAAAAATATTTTTTTCCCCTCCGCGCGCCGATTCTCGGCCGAAAATCTCGGAAACGCGTAGGTCACATTCTCCTAATATTTGAGCCTTTTCATATTACGCTTTTTTTAAAGGTTTATATATGGAAATGTGCGCAAAACCATGCACAATATAACAAAAAATATTGGAAGGTTGTAGCATTTATCATTTTTGAAATATTTGCATATAAAGTACGATAAGTTACGAAAAAACTACGATCGGTCAAAATTTGACTCAAACGAAAAGGTCAAAAACGCTTTTATAACATAAAAATCTTACAGTCTAGTAATATTCAATCATTTATCCTCATTTTAAAACATATTGCAAGTCTCTAGAACAGTATCTCGATTTATGGTGAATATTTGAAAAAAATATTTTTTTTCCCCTCCGCGCGCGATTCTCGGCCGAAAATCTCGGAACGCGTAGTCACATTCTCCTAATATTTGAGCCTTTTCATATTACGCTTTTTTTTAAAGGTTTATATATGGAAATGTGCGCAAAACCATGCACAATATAACAAAATATTGGAAGGTTGTAGCATTTATCATTATTGAAATATTTGCATATAAAGTACGATAAGTACGAAAAAAACTACGATCGGTCAACTTTGACTCAACCGAAAAGGTCAAAAAACGCATTTATAACATAAAAATCTTACAGTCTAGTAATATTCAATCAATTATCTTCATTTTAAAACAAATTGCAAGTCTCTAGAACAGTATCTCGATTTATGGTGAATTTTTGAAAAAAATATTTTTTTCCCCTCCGCGCGCCGATTCTCGGCCGAAAATCTCAAACGCATAGGTCACATTCTCCTAATATTTTGAGCCTTTTCATATTACGCTTTTTTTAAAGGTTTATATGGAAATGTGCGCAAAAACATGCACAATATAACAAAAAATATTGGAAGGTTGTAGCATTTCTCATTTTTAAAATTAAGTTTGCATAATAAAGTACCGAATAAGTACGAAAAAAACTACAATCCGGTTCAAACTTTGACATCAACCGAAAACAAGGTAAAAAAAATGCCATTGATAAACATAGAAATCTTACAGTCTAGTAATATTCAATCATTTATCTTCAATTTAAAACATAATGCAAGTCTCTAGAACAGTATCTCGATTTATGGTGAATATTTGAAAAAAATATTTTTATTCCGTCCGCGCGCCGATTCTCGCCGAAATCTCGGAAACGCGTAGGTCACATTCTCCTAATATTTGTACCTTTTCATATTACGCTTTTTTTAAAGGTTTATATATGGAAATGTGCGCAAAAACGTGCACAATATAACAAAAAAACTATTGGAAGGTTGTAGCATTTATCATTTTTTGAAATATTTGCATATAAAGTGCGAAAAGTACGAAAAAAACTACGATCGTCAACTTTGACTCAACCGAAATGGTAAAAAAACACGCATTTGTAACATAAAAAATCTTACAGTCCAGTAATATTCAATCATTTATCTTCAATTTAAAACATATTGCAAGTCTCTAGAACAATATCTCGATTTATGGTGAATATTTTGAAAAAAATATTTTTATTCCGTCCGCGCGCCGATTCCCGGCCGACAAATCTCGGAAACGCGTAGGTCACATTCTCCTAATATTTGAGCCTTTTCATATTACGCTTTATTTAAAGTTGTTTATATATGAAAATGTGCGCAAAAACATGCACAATATAAACAAAAATTATTGGAAGGTTGTAGCATTTCTCATTTTTTTTATATTTGCATATAAAAAAAATTTTAAACAAAAATTCGACATTCGGTCAAATTTAACTTGTTCGAAATGGTCGAAAACTGCATTTGTAAGCTAAAACTCTTATAGTATCGTAATATTCAATCATTTTCCTTCATTTTGAAACAAATTGCAAGTCTCTATAACAATATTTCGATTTATGGTGAATTTTTTAAAAATTATTTTTTTACATCCGCGCGCTACAAATTCATGCATCATTTTGTGATAATATTTTCTCTGTGTTGCTTTTATTATTCGTTTTTAACAATGTTTTTGTTATATATCAAAATGATCGCAATTTAGTGCACATTACAACAAAAAAAAGTAACTTGTTACCTCTAACCGTTTGGCGCACAGCGCGATTTGAATACAATTATATATGAAATTTCGTTTTTGCGCTACCATATATCACATTATTTATATATGATAATGATAATTTTTTTCATTTCTGATGGTTGCATACTAAACTTCAAGCAATGACAAAAAAAAGGAGCCAAAAATGAAACTCTTATCTTGAAAACTAAGCAGCGCTGTGATTTTTTTGAAAAAATATTTTTTCCGCTTACTCGCTCACTCTCAAACCCCTCCGGCACACGGGAGTCCATTTTTTTATTTACCGCTCCGGCGTTTAAGGGTTAATACCTTGCTGCCTTACACTAAATCGAGCTCTGATAGGAAATATACTGTTAGTTTATGAAATATGATGTGCTATTTGATAAAGATTTATTGCGACAAATTTTTCACCAAAGTTTTTAAAGACTATTTAATTTTATGAAAAATTTCCACATAATACAAACTTTACAACTGTGTACTTAGCTGTTAAAACTCTCTCATGAAATAATATAACCTTGCCTATGTAAGGCCACAAAAAGACTATTCAAAAACCTTCTACACCAGTTTTTTTATTTTGAGAAATACAAGGAACTAAATGGTAAGGCTGTTTGTTGTAACTATTTCACCTAGCTATTGATTGCATTAATAAATTTTATAACTTTTTGGGTTACTACAAGGTTGGTTGGTTGGTTTTATAAAGTTTAGGTGTAACACCAAGCAATGGGGCAGCAAAGGCCATTCAGCCCGTTACTACAAGGTGTTCCACATTTTGTGGAACATCTTGTAGTAATCCAAAAAGAAAATAAGAACATTTTCAATAAAATAATAATAAAACTTCACAAAACTAAAAATAATTTCTAAATTTCCTAACACTGTTTAGATAAACCTGTTATAAACGAACATCTAGCCACTGTAAGAAGAATACAGATCAAACCAATATCCCTAAGCAATAGATAGTTAGTTTGTCAAACAGAACGACAATTCATTTTTAAGTTATTTGAACATCAGCAGCAAGAATCAGAATTTAATTCGATAGTCCTATCTTGAACCAATATACCTTAACACCATAAGCTTATCAGAAATTCTACATATAAACCTACTGAAACGGCAAACACGATATCATTAATTACAAGGGGATCAATGATAAGTGATGTTGCAACAATCCCGCCTTCCTCTTTTACGAAATTATTTTCTACGAAATCATTTGGAGGTAATTTTTGTACAATTATTTCATCTAAATCTACAAAATATTCCTAAATTTTAACAAATCTTTTTAGGCTTGAACAAGGCAGAACACTTTGTAGTAATCAAAAAAGATAATATAAAATTCACTAACAAAAACGAAGACTTTACTAAAACTTTGAATCAAGAACTATATTTAACTTTGATCTTTCCTAGATAGTGACCCCCAAGGGTTTTCTTGGATCGTTACTAGGACAAACATTTCTCGAGGGTAATTGTCTTCATATTACAGTCTTTCTTTAATGTTTTTACATAAATCCTCAACGAACTAGTACTAAAAACGCTGCAAAGCTGGATACAAACAAGTTAAAACCCTTCACGGTCACTATCTAAGAAAGATCGATCCTAAACTTCAATATCTATCCTCCCATAAATCAATTACTTGCCTCAGTGTGCAAAGGGTAAGAATACTCTGTCCATCAGAAATTATTACTACTCCAAACTCTATGTATCAATAGGAAAAATTAAGATTCAACTATTTCAATATATTCTTCAAAGTAGTCTCAATGTTTAGAGATATTTTTAATCTATAAAACGGTATTCCCTATTGCACTAGCCAAAAAAGTTTAGGTTGTAGACAACATACCACGAGAGTACCAAATCTCCTAACAAGTGAGAATTATAATTATCTTTAATAAAACTCTCATGAACAATTAATACCTTGCTGCCTTACGCTAAATCGAGCTCTGCCGGGAAATATACTGTTAGTTTATGAAATATGGCGTGCTCTTTGATAAAGCTTTATTACGACAAATTTTTCACCAAAGTTTTTAATGACTACCTAATTTTATGAAAAATTTCCAACTAATACAAACTTTACAACTGTGTACTTAGCTGTTAAAACTCTCCCATGAACAAATATAACCTTGCCTATGTAAGGCCACAAAAAGACTATTCAAAAACCTTCTACACCAGTTTTTTATTTTGTGAAATACAAGGAGCTAAATGGTAAGGCTGTTTGTTGTAACTATTTCACCTAGCTCTTGAATGCATTAATAAATTTTATAACTTTTTGGGTTACTACAAGGTGTTCCACATTTTGTGGAACATCTTGTAGTAATCCAAAAAGAAAATAAGAACATTTTCAATAAAGGAATAAAGAACATTTTCAATAAAGGAATATTAAAACTTTACAAAACAAAATATAATGACTAAATTTGCTAACACTGTTTAGATAAAATTGTTATAAACTAATATCTAGCCACTGTAAGAAGAATAAAGATCAAACCAATATCCCTACGCAATAGATAGATAGTTTGTCAAACAGAACGACAATTCATTTTTAAGCTATTTGACCATCAGCAGCAAGAATCAGAATTTAATTCGATAGTCCTATCTTGAACCAATATACCTTAACACCATAAGCTTATCAGAAATTCTACATATAAACCTACTGAAACAGCAAACACGATATCATTAATTACAAGGGGATCAATGATAAGTGATGTTGCAACAATCCCGCCTTCCTCTTTGACGAAATTATTTTCTACGAAATCATTTGGAGGTAATACGAGTAGTTCCACCTTCTACTAACCTAAAAAGATTTAAGAGTAAAAGTTATATACTACAAATCAAGTTATTAAATTTTACAACATCGAAAACTACAATTGACTTAAATACCCTCTCATGAATAAATAATAACTTGCAACCTTTTGTGACGGTCTAAAATGTTACTTTTTGAGCTATAAGTAGCTAAAAAAGAAAAAATTTTACAACTATTTCATCGAAATCTTTAAAATACTCCTCAATTTTAACAAATCTTTTTAGGCTTGTACAAGGCAGAACACTTTGTAGTAATCAAAAAAGAAAATATAAAATTCACTAACAAAAACGAAGACTTTACTAAAACTTTGAATCAAGAACTATATTTAACTTTTGATCTTCCCTAGATAGTGACCCCCAAGAGTTTTTCTGGGGTCGTTACTAGGACAAATATATTTTTCGGGGAGGTTAATTATCTTAATAATACAGTCTTTTTTTTATAATTTTACAGAAATCCTCAACGAACTAGTACTAAAAACGCTTCAAAGCTGGATACAAACCGGGTTAAAACCCTTCAGGGTCACTATCTAAGAAAGATCAATTCTAAACTTTAATACATCTAACTATCCCTCCCATAAATCAATTACTTGCCTCAGTATGCAAAAGGGTAAGAATACTCTGTCCATCAGAAATTATTACTACTTCAAACTCGATGTATCAGGTATTAAGATTCAAGTATTCAAACTATTCTTCAACTATTTCAACATATTCTTCAAAGTAGTCTAAATGTTTAGAGACAGTTTTTCATCTATAAAACTGTGTTCTATATTGCACTAGCCAAAAAAGTTTAGGTTTTAGACAACATACCACGAGAGTACCAAATCTAACCAGTGAAAATTGTAATTATCTTCAATAAAACTCTCATGAACAATTAATAACTTGCTGCCTTACACTAAATCGAGCTCTGACAGGAAATATACTGTTAGTTTATGAAATATTATGTGCTATTTGATAAAGATTTATTGCGACAAATTTTTCACCAAAGTTTTTAAAGACTACTTAATTTTATGAAAAATTTCCACATAATACAAACTTTACAACTGTGTACTTAGGCTGTTTTAAAAACTCTCTCCATGAAATAATATAACCTTGCCTATGTAAGGCCACAAAAAGACTATTCAAAAACCTTCTACACCATTTTTTTTATTTTGTGAAATACAAGGAACTAAATGGTAAGGCTGTTTGTTGTAACTATTTCACCTAGCTATTGATTGCATTAATAAATTTTATAACTTTTTGGGTTACTACAAAGTTGGTTGGTTGGTTTTATAAAGTTTAGGTGTAACACCAAGCAATGGGGCAGCAAAGGCCATTCAGCCCGTTCTACAAGGTGTTTCCACATTTTGTGGAACGTCCTTGTAGTAATCCTCCGAAAATAAGAACATTTTTCAATAAAATAATAATAAAACTTCACAAAACTAAAAATAATTTCTAAATTTCCTAACACTGTTTAGATAAACCTGTTATAAACGAACATCTAGCCACTGTAAGAAGAATAAAGATCAAACCAATATCCCTACGCAATAGATAGATAGTTTGTCAAACAGAACGACAATTCATTTTTAAGTTATTTGAACATCAGCAGCAAGAATCAGAATTTAATTCGATAGTCCTATCTTGAACCAATATACCTTAACACCATAAGCTTATCAGAAATTCTACATATAAACCTACTGAAACAGCAAACACGATATCATTAATTACAAGGGGATCAATGATAAGTGATGTTGCAACAATCCCGCCTTCCTCTTTTACGAAATTATTTTCTACGAAATCATTTGGAGGTAATACAAGTAGTTCCACCTTCTACTAGCCTAAAAAATGTTTGTACAATTATTTCATCTAAATCTACAAAATATTCCTAAATTTTAACAAATCTTTTTAGGCTTGTACAAGGCAGAACACTTTGTAGCAATCGAAAAAGAAAATTTAAAATTCACCAACAACAAACGAAGACTTTACAAAAACTTTGAATCAAGAACTATATTTAACTTTGATCTTTCCTAGATAGTGACCCCCAAGGGTTTTCTTGGATCGTTACTAGGACAAACATTTCTCGAGGATAATTGTCTTCATATTACAGTCTTTCTTTAATGTTTTTACATAAATCCTCAACGAACTAGTACTAAAAACGATGCAAAGCTGGATACAAACAGGTTAAAACCCTTCAGGGTCACTATCTAAGAAAGATCGATCCTAAACTTTAATATCTAATATCCTCCCATAAATCAATTACTTGCCTCAGTGTGCAAAGGGTAAGAATACTCTGTCCATCAGAAATTATTACTACTCCAAACTCTATGTATCAATAGGAAAAATTAAGATTCAACTGTTTCAAAATATTCTTCAAAGTAGTCTCAATGTTTAGAGATAGTTTTTAATCTATAAAACGGTATTCCCTATTGCACTAGCCAAAAAAGTTTAGGTTGTAGACAACATACCACGAGAGTACCAAATCTCCTAACAAGTGAGAATTATAATTATCTCTATAACAACCCCTCATGAACAATTAATACCTTGCTGCCTTACGCTAAATCGAGCTCTGCCGGGAAATATACTGTTAGTTTATGAAATATGGCGTGCTCTTTGATAAAGCTTTATTACAACAAATTTTTCACCACAGATTTTAATGACTACCTAATTTTATGAAAAATTTCCAACTAATGCAAACTTTACAACTGTGTACTTAGCTGTTAAAACTCTCCCATGAACAAATATAACCTTGCCTATGTAAGGCCACAAAAAGACTATTCAAAAACCTTCTACACCAGTTTTTTACTTTGTGAACTACAAGGAGCCTAATGGTAAGGCTGTTTGTTGTAACTATTTCACCTAGCTCTTGAATGCATTAATAAATTTTATAACTTTTTGGGTTACTACAAGGTGTTCCACATTTTGTGGAACATCTTGTAGTAATCCAAAAAGAAAATAAGAACATTTTCAATAAAAGAATAATAAAACTTCACAACACTAAAAATAATTTCTAAATTTCCTAACACTGTTTAGATAAACCTGTTATAAACGAACATCTAGCCACTGTAAGAAGAATAAAGATCAAACCAATATCCCTACGCAAAAGATAGATAGTTTGTCAAACAGAACGACAATTCATTTTTAAGTTATTTGAACATCAGCAGCAAGAATCAGAATTTAATTCGATAGTCCTATCTTGAACCAATATACCTTAACACCATAAGCTTATCAGAAATTCTACATATAAACCTACTGAAACAGCAAACACGATATCATTAATTACAAGGGGATCAATGATAAGTGATGTTGCAACAATCCCGCCTTCCTCTTTTACGAAATTATTTTCTACGAAATCATTTGGAGGTAATACAAGTAGTTCCACCTTCTACTAGCCTAAAAAATGTTTGTACAATTATTTCATCTAAATCTACAAAATATTCCTAAATTTTAACAAATCTTTTTAGGCTTGTAAAAGGCAGAACACTTTGTAGCAATCGAAAAAGAAAATTTAAAATTCACCAACAACAAACGAAGACTTTACAAAAACTTTGAATCAAGAACTATATTTAACTTTGATCTTTCCTAGATAGTGACCCCCAAGGGTTTTCTTGGATCGTTACTAGGACAAACATTTCTCGAGGATAATTGTCTTCATATTACAGTCTTTCTTTAATGTTTTTACATAAATCCTCAACGAACTAGTACTAAAAACGATGCAAAGCTGGATACAAACAGGTTAAAACCCTTCAGGGTCACTATCTAAGAAAGATCGATCCTAAACTTTAATATCTAATATCCTCCCATAAATCAATTACTTGCCTCAGTGTGCAAAGGGTAAGAATACTCTGTCCATCAGAAATTATTACTACTTCAAACTCGATGTATCATAGGAAAAATTAAGATTCAACTATTTCAACATATTCTTCAACTATTTCAACATATTCTTCAAAGTAGTCTAAATGTTTAGAGACAGTTTTTCATCTATAAAAGTGTGTTCTATATTGCACTAGCCAAAAAAGTTTAGGTTTTAGACAACATACCACGAGAGTACCAAATCTAACCAGTGAAAATTGTAATTATCTTCAATAAAATTCTCATGAACAATTAATACCTTACTGCCTTACACTAAATCGAGCTCTGATGCGAAATATACTGTTAGTTTATGAAATATGATGTGCTATTTGATAAAGATTTATTGCGACAAATTTTTCACCAAAGTTTTTAAAGACTATTTAATTTTATGAAAAATTTCCACATAATACAAACTTTACAACTGTGTACTTAGCTGTTAAAACTCTCATGAAATAATATAACCTTGCTATGTAAGGCCCACAAAAAGACTATTCAAACCTTCTACACCATTTTTTTTATTTTGTGAAATACAAGGAACTAAATGGTAAGGCTGTTTGTTGTAACTATTTCACCTAGCTATTGATTGCATTAATAAATTTTATAGGTTGGTTGGTTGGTTTTATAAAGTTTAGGTGTAACACCAATCAATGGGGCAGCAAAGGCCATTCAGCCCGTTACTACAAGGTGTTCCACATTTTGTGGAACATCTTGTAGTAATCCAAAAAGAAAATAAGAACATTTTCAATAAAAGAATAATAAAACTTCACAACACTAAAAATAATTTCTAAATTTCCTAACACTGTTTAGATAAACCTGTTATAAACGAACATCTAGCCACTGTAAGAAGAATAAAGATCAAACCAATATCCCTACGCAATAGATAGATCGTTTGTCAAACAGAACGACAATTCATTTTTAAGTTATTTGAACATCAGCAGCAAGAATCAGAATTTAATTCGATAGTCCTATCTTGAACCAATATACCTTAACACCATAAGCTTATCAGAAATTCTACATATAAAACCTACTGAAACAGCAAACACGATATCATTAATTACAAGGGGATCAATGATAAGTGATGTTCAACAATCCCGCCTTCCTCTTTTAACGAAATTATTTTCTACGAAAACATTTGGAGGTAATACAAGTAGTTCCACCTTCTACTAAGCCTAAAAAATTTTTGTACAATTATTTCATCTAAAAATCTACACAAAATTATTCCTAAATTTTAACAAATCTTTTTAGGCTTGTACAAGGCAGAACACTTTGTAGCAATCGAAAAAGAAAATTTAAAATTCACCAACAACAAACGAAGACTTTACTAAAACTTTGAATCAAGAACTATATTTAACTTTGATCTTTCCTAGATAGTGACCCCCAAGGGTTTTCTTGGATCGTTACTAGGACAAACATTTCTCGAGGAAAATTGTCCTTCATATTACAGTCTTTCTTTAATGTTTTTACATAAATCCTCAACGAACTAGTACTAAAAACGATGCAAAGCTGGATACAAACAGGTTAAAACCCTTCAGGGTCACTATCTAAGAAAGATCGATCCTAAACTTTAATATCTAATATCCTCCCATAAATCAATTACTTGCCTCAGTGTGCAAAGGGTAAGAATACTCTGTCCATCAGAAATTATTACTACTCCAAACTCTCTGTATCAATAGGAAAAATTAAGATTCAACTGTTTCAAAATATTCTTCAAAGTAGTCTCAATGTTTAGAGATAGTTTTTAATCTATAAAACGGTATTCCCTATTGCACTAGCCAAAAAAGTTTAGGTTGTAGACAACATACCACGAGAGTACCAAATCTCCTAACAAGTGAGAATTATAATTATCTTATATAAAACTCTCAATGAACAATTAATACCTTGCTGCCTTACGCTTAAATCGAGCTCTGCCGGGAAATATTTACTGTTAGTTTATGAATATGGCGTGCTCTTTGATAAAGCTTTATTACGACAAATTTTTCACCAGAGTTTTTAATGACTACCTAATTTTATGACAAATTTCCAACTAATACAAACTTTACAACTGTGTACTTAGCTGTTAAAATTCTACCATGAACAAATATAATCTTGCCTATGTAAGGCCACAAAAACACTATTCAAAAACCTTCTACACCAGTTTTTTACTTTGTGAACTACAAGGAGCCTAATGGTAAGGCTGTTTGTTGTAACTATTTCACCTAGCTCTTGAATGCATTAATAAATTTTATAACTTTTTGTTTTGGGTTACTACAAAGGTGTTCCACATTTTGTGGAACATCTTGAGTAATCCAAAAGAAAATAAGAACATTTTCAATAAAGGAATATTAAAACTTTACAAAACAAAATATAATGACTAAATTTGCTAACACTGTTTAGATAAAATTGTTATAAACGAATATCTAGCCACTGTAAGAAGAATAAAGATCAAACCAATATCCCTACGCAATAGATAGATAGTTTCCCAAACAGAACGACAATTCATTTTTAAGCTATTTGACCATCAGCAGCAAGAATCAGAAATTAATTCGATAGTCCTATCTTGAACCAATATACCTTAACATTATAGCTTATCAGAAATTCTACATATAAACCTACTGAAACAGCAAACACGATATCATTAATTACAAGGGGATCAATGATAAGTGATGTTGCAACAATCCCGCCTTCCTCTTTTACGAAATTATTTTCTACGAAATCATTTGGAGGTAATACGAGTAGTTCCACCTTCTACTAGCCTGAAAAGATTTAAGAGTAAAAGTTATATACTACAAATCAATTATTAAATTTTACCAACATCGCAAAACTACAATTTGACTTTAAGACTCTCATGAATAAATAATAACTTGCAACCTTTTGTGATTATCTAAAATGTTACTTTTTGAGCTATAAGTAGCTAAAAAAGAAAAAATTTTACAACTATTTCATCGAAATCTTTAAAATACTCCTCAATTTTAACAAATCTTTTTAGGCTTGTACAAGGCAGAACACTTTGTAGTAATCAAAAAAGAAAATATAAAATTCACTAACAACAAACGAAGACTTTACTAAAACTTTGAATCAAGAACTATATTTAACTTTGATCTTCCCTAGATAGTGACCCCCAAGAGTTTTCTGGGGTCGTTACTAGGACAAATATTTTTCGGGGGTAAATTATCTTCATAATACAGTCTTTTTTTATGTTTTTACAGAAATCCTCAACGAACTAGTACTAAAAACGCTTCAAAGCTGGATACAAACCGGGTTAAAACCCTTCAGGGTCACTATCTAAGAAAGATCAATCCTAAACTTTAATATCTAATATCCTCCCATAAATCAATTACTTGCCTCAGTATGCAAAGGGTAAGAATACTCTGTCCATCAGAAATTATTACTACTTCAAACTCGATGTATCATAGGAAAAATTAAGATTCAACTATTTCAACATATTCTTCAACTATTTCAACATATTCTTCAAAGTAGTCTAAATGTTTAGAGACAGTTTTTCATCTATAAAACTATGTTCTATATTGCACTAGCCAAAAAAGTTTAGGTTTTAGACAACATACCACGAGAGTACCAAATCTAACCAGTGAAAATTGTAATTATCTTCAATAAAACTCTCATGAACAATTAATACCTTGCTGCCTTACACTAAATCGAGCTCTGACGGGAAATATACTGTTAGTTTATGAAATATGATGTGCTATTTGATAAAGATTTATTGCGACAAATTTTTCACCAATGTTTTTAAAGACTATTTAATTTTATGAAAAATTTCCACATAATACAAACTTTACAACTGTGTACTTAGCTGTTACAACTCTCTCATGAAATAATATAACCTTGCCTATGTAAGGCCTCAAAAAGACTATTCAAAAACCTTCTACACCAGTTTTTTTATTTTGTGAAATACAATGAACTAAATGGAAAGGCTGTTTGTTGTAACAATTTCACCTAGCTATTGATTGCATTAATAAATTTTATAACTTTTTGGGTTACTACAAGGTTGGTTGGTTGGTTTTATAAAGTTTAGGTGTAACACCAAGCAATGGGGCAGCAAAGGCAATTCAGCCCGTTACTACAAGGTGTTCCACATTTTGTGGAACATCTTGTAGTAATCCAAAAAGAAAATAAGAACATTTTCAATAAAAGAATAATAAAACTTCACAAAACTAAAAATAATTTCTAAATTTCCTAACACTGTTTAGATAAACCTGTTATAAACGAACATCTAGCCACTGTAAGAAAAATAAAGATCAAACCAATATCCCTACGCAATAGATAGATCGTTTGTCAAACAGAACGACAATTCATTTTTAAATTATTTGAACATCAGCAGCAAGAATCAGAATTTAATTCGATAGTCCTATCTTGAACCAATATACCTTAACACCATAAGGTTATCAGAAATTCTACATACAAACCTACTGAAACAGCAAACACGATATCATTAATTACAAGGGCATCAATGATAAGTTATGTTGCAACAATCCCACCTTCCTCTTTTACGAAATTATTTTCTACGAAATCATTTGGAGGTAATACGAGTAGTTCCACCTTCTACTAGCCTAAAAAGATTTAAGAGTAAAAGTTATATACTACAAATCAAGTTATTAAATTTTACAACATCGAAAACTACAATTGACTTTAATACCCTCTCATGAATAAATAATAACTTGCAACCTTTTGTGACTGTCTAAAATGTTACTTTTTGAGCTATAAGTAGCTAAAAAAGAAAAAATTTTACAACTATTTCATCGAAATCTTTAAAATACTCCTCAATTTTAACAAATCTTTTTAGGCTTGTACAAGGCAGAACACTTTGTAGTAATCAAAAAAGAAAATATAAAATTCACTAACAAAAACGAAGACTTTACTAAAACTTTGAATCAAGAACTATATTTAACTTTGATCTTTCCTAGATAGTGACCCCCAAGGGTTTTCTTGGATCGTTACTAGGACAAACATTTCTCGAGGGTAATTGTCTTCATATTACAGTCTTTCTTTAATGTTTTTACATAAATCCTCAACGAACTAGTACTAAAAACGATGCAAAGCTGGATACAAACAGGTTAAAACCCTTCAGGGTCACTATCTAAGAAAAAAAGATCGATCCTAAAACTTTAATATCTATATCCTCCATAAATCAATTACTTGCCTCAGTGTGCAAAGGGTAAGAATACTCTGTCCATCAGAAATTATTACTACTCCAAACTCTATGTATCAATAGGAAAAATTAAGATTCAACTATTTCAATATATTCTTCAAAGTAGTCTCAATGTTTAGAGATAGTTTTTAATCTATAAAACGGTATTCCCTATTGCACTAGCCAAAAAAGTTTAGGTTGTAGACAACATACCACGAGACTACCAAATCTCCTAACAAGTGAGAATTATAATTATCTTTAATAAAACTCTCATGAACAATTAATACCTTGCTGCCTTACGCTAAATCGAGCTCTGCCGGGAAATATACTGTTAGTTTATGAAATATGGCGTGCTCTTTGATAAAGCTTTATTACGACAAATTTTTCACCAAAGTTTTTAATGATTACCTAATTTTATGAAAAGTTTCCAACTAATACAAACTTTACAACTGTGTACTTAGCTGTTAAAACTCTCCCATGAACAAATATAACCTTGCCTATGTAAGGCCACAAAAAGATTATTCAAAAACCTTCTACACCAGTTTTTTACTTTGTGAAATACAAGGAACTAAATGGTAAGGCTGTTTGTTGTAACTATTTCACCTAGCTCTTGAATGCATTAATAAATTTTATAACTTTTTGGGTTACTACAAGGTGTTCCACATTTTGTGGAACATCTTGTAGTAATCCAAAAAGAAAATAAGAACATTTTCAATAAAGGAATAAAGAAAATTTTCAATAAAGGAATATTAAAACTTTACAAAACAAAATATAATGACTAAATTTGCTAACACTGTTTAGATAAAATTGTTATAAACGAATATCTAGCCACTGTAAGAAGAATAAAGATCAAACCAATATCCCTACGCAATAGATAGATAGTTTCTCAAACAGAACGACAATTCATTTTTAAGCTATTTGACCATCAGCAGCAAGAATCAGAATTTAATTCGATAGTCCTATCTTGAACCAATATACCTTAACACCATAAGCTTATCAGAAATTCTACATATAAATCTACTGAAACAGGAAACACGATATCATTCATTACAAGGGGATCAATGATAAGTGATGTTGCAACAATCCCGCCTTCCTCTTGTACGAAATTATTTTCTATGAAATCATTTGGAGGTAATACGAGTAGTTCCACCTTCTACTAGCCTAAAAAGATTTAAGAGTAAAAGTTATATACTACAAATCAAGTTATTAAATTTTACAACATCGAAAACTACAATTGACTTTAATACTCTCATGAATAAATAATAACTTGCAACCTTTTGTGACTGTCTAAAATGTTACTTTTTGAGCTTTAAGTAGCTAAAAAAGAAAAAATTTTTACAACTATTTCATCGAAATCTTTAAAATACTCCTCAATTTTAACAAATCTTTTTAGGCTTTTACAAGGCAGAACACTTTCTAGTAATCAAAAAAGAAAATATAAAATTCACTAACAAAAACGAAGACTTTACTAAAACTTTGAATCAAGAACTATATTTAACTTTGATCTTCCCTAGATAGTGACCCCCAAGAGTTTTCTGGGGCCGTTACTAGGACAAATATTTTTCGGGGGTAAATTATCTTAATAATACAGTCTTTTTTTATATTTTTACAGAAATCCTCAACGAACTAGTACTAAAAACGCTTCAAAGCTCGATACAAACCGGGTTAAAACCCTTCAGGGTCACTATCTAAGAAAGATCAATCCTAAACTTTAATATCTAATATCCTCCCATAAATCAATTACTTGCCTCAGTATGCAAAGGGTAAGAATACTCTGTCCATCAGAAATTATTACTACTCCAAACTCGATGTATCATAGGAAAAATTAAGATTCAACTATTTCAACATATTCTTCAACTATTTCAACATATTCTTCAAAGTAGTCTAAATGTTTAGAGACAGTTTTTCATCTATAAAACTGTGTTCTATATTGCACTAGCCAAAAAAGTTTAGGTTTTAGACAACATACCACGAGAGTACCAAATCTAACCAGTGAAAATTGTAATTATCTTCAATAAAACTCTCATGAACAATTAATACCTTGCTCCCTTACACTAAATCGAGCTCTGACGGGAAATATACTGTTAGTTTATGAAATATTATGTGCTATTTGATAAAGATTTATTGCGACAAATTTTTCACCAAAGTTTTTAAAGACTATTTAATTTTATGAAAAATTTCCACATAATACATACTTTACAACTGTGTACTTAGCTGTTAAAACTCATGAAATAATATAACCTTGCCTATGTAAGGCCACAAAAAGACTATTCAAAAACCTTCTACACCAGTTTTTTTATTTTGTGAAATACAAGGAACTAAATGGTAAGGCTGTTTGTTGTAACTATTTCACCTAGCTATTGATTGCATTAATAAATTTTATAACTTTTTGGGTTACTCAAGGTTGGTTGGTTAGTTTTATAAAGTTTAGGTGTAACACCAAGCAATGGGGCAGCAAAGGCCATTCAGCCCGTTACTACAAGGTGTTCCACATTTTGTGGAACATCTTGTAGTAATCCAAAAAGAAAATAAGAACATTTTCAATAAAGGAATAAAGAAAATTTTCAATAAAGGAATATTAAAACTTTACAAAACAAAATATAATGACTAAATTTGCTAACACTGTTTAGATAAAATTGTTATAAACGAATATCTAGCCACTGTAAGAAGAATAAAGATCAAACCAATATCCCTACGCAAAAGATAGATAGTTTGTCAAACAGAACGACAATTCATTTTTAAGTTATTTGAACATCAGCAGCAAGAATCAGAATTTAATTCGATAGTCCTATCTTGAACCAATATACCTTAACACCATAAGCTTATCAGAAATTCTACATATAAACCTACTGAAACAGCAAACACGATATCATTAATTACAAGGGGTATCAATGATAAGTGATGTTGCAACAATCCACCTTCCTCTTTTACGAAATTATTTTATACGAAATCATTTGGAGGTAATACAAGTAGTTCCACCTTCTACTAGCCTAAAAATTTTTTTTACAATTATTTCATCTAAATCTACAAAATATTCCTAAATTTTAACAAATCTTTTTAGGCTTGTACAAGGCAGAACACTTTGTAGCAATCGAAAAAGAAAATTTAAAATTCACTAACAACAAACGAAGACTTTACTAAAACTTTGAATCAAGAACTATATTTAACTTTGATCTTTCCTAGATAGTGACCCCCAAGGTTTTCGTTTTCTTGGGATCGTTACTAGGACAAAACATTTTCTCGAGGGTAATTGTCTTCATTTATTACAGTCTTTCTTTAAAAGAATGTTTTTACATAAATCCTCAACGAACTAGTACTAAAAACGCTGCAAAGCTGGATACAAACACGGTCACTATCCAAGAAAGATCGATCCTAAAACAACTTTATATCTAATATCCTCCCATAAATCAATTACTTGCCTCAGTGTGCAAAGGGTAAGAATACTCTGTCCATCAGAAATTATTACTACTCCAAACTCGATGTATCATAGGAAAAAAAATTAAGATTCAACTATTTCAAGAACATATTCTTCAACTATTTCAACATATTCTTCAAAGTAGTCTAAATGTTTCAGAGACAGTTTTTCATCTATAAAACAAACTGTGTTCTATATTGCACTAGCCAAAAAAGTTTAGGTTTTAGACAACATACCACGAGAGTACCAAATCTAACCAGTGAAAATTGTAATTATCTTCAATAAAACTCTCATGAACAATTAATACCTTGCTGCCTTACACTAAATCGAGCTCCGATGGGAAATATACTGTTAGTTTATGAAATATGATGCTGCTATTTGATATGAATTTTGGATTGCGACAAATTTTTCACCAAAGTTTTTAAAGACTTTAATTTTATGAAAAATTTCCACATAATACAAACTTTACAACTGTGTACTTAGCTGTTAAAACTCTCATGAAATAATATAACCTTGCCTATGTAAGGCCACAAAAAGACTATTCAAAAACCTTCTACACCAGTTTTTTTATTTTGTGAAATACAAGGAACTAAATGGTAAGGCTGTTTGTTGTAACTATTTCACCTAGCTATTGATTGCATTAATAAATTTTATAACTTTTTGGGTTACTACAAGGTTGGTTGGTTGGTTTTATAAAGTTTAGGTGTAACACCAAGCAATGGGGCAGCAAAGGCCATTCAGCCCGTTACTACAAGGTGTTCCACATTTTGTGGAAAATCTTGTAGTAATCCAAAAAGAAAATAAGAACATTTTCAATAAAGGAATAAAGAACATTTTCAACATAACACGAGAGTACCAAATCTAACCAGTGAAAATTGTAATTATCTTCAATAAAACTATCATGAGCAATTAATACCTTGCTGCCTTACGCTAAATCGAGTTCTGACGGGAAATATACTGTTAGTTTATGAAATATGATGTGGTATTTGATAAAGATTTATTGCGACAAATTTTTCACCACTTTACAACTATGTAGTTAGCTGTTAAAACACTCTCATGAAATAATATAACCTTGCCTATGTAAGGCCTCAAAAAGATTATTCAAAAACCTTCTACACCAGTTTTTTATTTTGTGAAATACAAGGAGCTAAATGGTAAGGCTTTTTGTTGTAACTATTTCACCTAGCTCTTGATTGCATTAATAAATTTTATAACTTTTTGGGTTACTACAAGGTGTTCCACATTTTGTGGAACATCTTGTAGTAATCCAAAAAGAAAAAAAGAAAATTTAAAATTAGGGAATAAAACAAATAAGGGAATAAAACATTACAAAAGAGAAAATAATGACTAAATTTGATAACCCTGTTATAAACGACCATCTAGCCACTGTAAGAAGAGTAAAGATCAAACCAATATCCCTACGAAATAGATAGATAGTTTGTCAAACAGAACGACAATATATTTTTAAACTATTTAAATATCATCAGCAAGAATCAAAATTTAATTCGATAGTCCTATCTTGAACCAATATAACTTAACACCATAAGCTTATCAGAAATTCTACATATACCTACTACGGAGCAAAAAATCACAAACGATATCATTAATTACAAGGGGATGGGACAATGATAGTGATGTTGCAACAATCCCGCCTTCCTTTTAGACGAAATTATTTTCTACAAAATCATTTGGAGGTAATACGAGTAGTTCCACCTTCTATTAGCCTAAAAAGATTTAAGAGTAAAAGTTATAAACTACAAATAAAGTTATTAAATTTTAAAACCTCAAAAACTACAATTGACTTTAATACCCTCTCATGGATAAATAATAACTTGCAACCTTTTGTGACTGTCTAAAAATGTTACTTCTTGAGCTATAAGTAGGTAAAAAAAAAAAAAATTTTACAAATATTTTTCATCGAAATCTTTAAAATATGCCTCAATTTTAACAAATCTTTTAAGGCTTGTACAAGGCAGAACACTTTGTAGTAAACAAAAAAGAAAATTTAAAATTCACTAACAACAAACAGAGACTTTACTAAAACTTTGAATCAAGAACTAAAATTAACTTTGATCTTTCCTAGATAGTGACCCTCAAGGGTTTTCTGGGGTCGTTACTAGGACAAATATTTCTCGGGGGTAATTAACTTCATAATAAGTCTTTTTTTATGTTTTTACATAAATCCCCAACGAGCTAGTACTAAAAACGCTGCAAAGCTGGATACAAACCGGGTTAAAACCCTTCAGGGTCACTATCTTGGAAAGATCGATCCTAAGTTGCACACAACATACCAGAAGATTACTAAAACTCCTAACCAGTGAGTATTATGATAATCTTTGATAAGAGTCTCAGGAGTAAGTAATGCCTTGCTGCCATATGCTGAATCGAAGTGTTGAAGGGTACATACCGTTGGTTTATGAAGTAAACTAATGGTATGTTTTACACCTAAGTCTTTAAAAGATACTTGATCATTTCAAAAAAATTCAAGTTAAACCATATCTTCCACCAAATAACACTCACAGATTTCAAACCAACAAATTAATCAAAGATTATAAATGTGTAAATTACAGTTAGCTTTCAGGGCCCTCTCAAACAAATACTATAACACCTTCCCTTTGTAAGACAACCAAAAGACTATTCAAAACTTCTAGAAAAGAATTTCAACTAGCTCTTAACAAAAAGTTTGGGTTACTGCAAGGTCTACCACATTTTGTGGAACATCTTATAGTAATCCAGGAAGAAAAAATGACGCACTTGAAAACAAGAGAATAATATAGCTTTGCAAAATTTTAAATAGTTATTAAATTTTATATCCCTATTAAAAAAGAACATCTTGCCACTATAAGAAAATTATATGCCAAACCAATATCCCTTAGCAATTAATTCAGTTAGTTTGTCAAAGAGAACGACAATTCATTTTTAAACTATTAAACCTAAACCTCAAGTTTGGATTACAGTAGCCGAAAATTAAAATTTCAATTTATAAACTGTAATCCAAGGGAATACTAAAACTTCACAAAAGAGACAACTTTAGAATTATAGTTGCATTTGATGCACCTCTCAAGAACAATACTTATTTCGATACTAAAGGAACACAACCATCCGCCTATACAAAATTTTTGACCAATTAACAGTCATTTCAATATCAAAAGGAATTACATAGTAAAATATTTTGAACTATTTTGTCAATGTCACAAGGAATTATAGAGTAAAAGATTTTGCAACTATTTTATCAACGTCAATTTTATAAAACCCTTTTGAGATAGTGAATTCCTTTACATAGTGTGCGCGCACAAATATTCCTGACAACACGTGAAATAATTTAAACATCAACAGCAGGAATAAGAATTTAATTCCATAAACCTTTCATTAACTTAATATGTCTTGCTACTATATGCATATCACAAATTCTACATATAAACCTACTGAAACTGCAAACAGGATATCATTAACTACAAGGGGATAATAGATACGTGATGCTGCCTACAAATATTAACTTTAATAAGCAGCCAAAACAGAAATAATCTTACAACTATTTCATCTCAGTCTTCAAAATATTTCTCAATGTTTAAAAATACTTCTAAGCTTTTACTAATTTTGTATGGTGCTTTTACGTTGCATGGAACCAGAGGTTATTCAGCAACAGGACCAACGGCTTTACGTGACTTCCGAACCACGTCGAGAGTGAACTTCTATCACCAGAAATACACATCTCTCACTCCTCAATGGAATGGCCGAGAATCGAACCCGCGACCACCGAGGTGGGACGTTGTACTTATATATATATATATATATATATATATATATATATATATATATATATATATATATATATATATATACCAGATATATATAAACCTTTTCACCAACAACAAACGAAGTCATTACTAAAACTTCGAATCAAGAACTATAACTCTAGATCTTCCCTAGATTGTGACCCTGAAGGGTTTTTTGGAGTCGTTACCTAGGACAAACATTTCTTGGGGGTCAGTTATCCTTATCATACAGTCTCATTTATGTTTTTACGGAAATCGCCAACGCACTAGTACTAAAAACGCTTGCAAGCTGGATACAAACCGGGTCAAAACCCTTCAGGGTCACTATCTAGAAAAGATCGATCCTTAACCTTAAATACATTCCCATAACTCAATTATTTGTCTCACCTTATGCAACAAAAACTATCTCTACAAGAAACTACAATTATCAAAAGGAGAAATAAAAATTTAACTATTTCACCCAAATCTTCTAAGTTTTGCTCAATTTTATATTTTTTTGGTTTTGTTTGTCTGATGTTTTAACGTTGCATAGAACCAGTGGTTATTCAGCAACGTGACTTCCGAACCACGTCGAGAGTGAACTTCTATCACCATAATATAACTTTTTATTCTACAAAAAGGTGTTCATCTTGTAATAGCAAAAAAGTTACAGACAATAAACCAAGAGATTACTAAATCACCTCAACATTGAGAATTATGATAATTTTTGATAATACTATCATGAACGAATAATTAGCCTTACTACCATACACAGAAATGAGCTGTTGTGGGAAATATACCGTTGGTTCATGATTTAAGGGGTTGCATGATGAAACTTTGTTGCAACACTTTCACCAATGTCTTGAAAGATGACCTAATATCATGAAAAATGTCCAAGCTAATTACAAGATTTCCACCTTGTACTATCTTGAAAAAAAAAAAAAAAAAAAAAAAAAAAAAAAAAAAAAAAAAAAAAAAAAAAAAAAAAAAAAGTGTCAGACTCAGAGATTTCAAAACCTTCTAGACCAGTAATTTTGTTTTACTTTGTGAACTACAAGGAGCTCATGAATGGTAAGGCTGTTGCAACTAGTTCTCCTAGCTCTTGAGAGCATCCCTAAATTTTATCAAAACTTCTTGGGTTACTACAAGGTGTTCCACATTTTGTGGAATATCTTGTGGTTACCCAAAAATAAAAAAAGGAAAAACACAACCTTCAAAATAGGATATTAACAAAACTTTGCAACACTGACATTCATTTAATATGATAACCCCGTTATAAACAAATATCTTGCCACTATAAGAAGACTAAAAGCTAATCTACTATCCCGCTGCAATAGATACAGTTAGTTTGTGAAACAATGGTCATTGATATTTAAGCTATTACACCTACGCCTTAAGACAATTTCTCAAATTTATCAACACTTTTTTGGGTAACAGGAGCCGAAAACCAAAA
>NC_087217.1:33221092-33248592 GCF_015104395.2 Macrobrachium nipponense | reverse complement strand
TAAATATTTCTCGTCGGAGATTAAGTTATCAGTTTACCGTAGTTATGCATTCCATGGACTTCTAATAAATTGAAACTTTTAAAAATCCCGTATATATTTTTGCTGAGCGCAGCGCATCAGAATATGAACTCATCAGATTTCATATTACACGAAATGCTACAATGTCAGTAATGTATACCAGCCAATGCCGTGCTATACTATACTAATATAGGGAAGCTTTGGTTTAAACGTGAAAATGGACACCACAGTAAGTCAGCAATGAACGTAAATAATTGGGCAAATAATTTCATTTTGAGAGAGAGCTTTTTAAAGATGTCTATTTAGAAAACCAAGATAATGGTAAAAGTTGTGAACGACAGAAAACACGTTCAGGCATTTCCCTGTGCCCTTACGAGGGAAAAGTTGATATGATTATTAACCTTCTTTGATCACTGGCAAATGAATCAACAGACATTACACATGCTTTCTGTTTCAGAGTGAAATAAAGACGGTATCATAAACTGCATTGCCTACTAGTGTAATTCTTAAGCTATTAAATAAATAAATAAATAAATTAAATCTATAAAAAAAATTATATATATATGTGTGTGTGTGTGTGTGCGTGTGTATATATACTGTATATATAACAAACTAATTAATCCATTAACAAAACCTGTGCACTTGGTACATATTAGATAAAAGTGAGTAGTAAAAGGGAATATAACTACTTCTAAAATGATGATGATAATACACTTTAATGAATTTTGTTCTGGATCATTCTTCAATCACAAAGAGCCTTAAGCGTTACCCAAACTACGATCTCCCATATGAAGCTATCTATGTATGTCGTTTAAAATGCTAGTTATGATCTTAAACCGTCTGCTCCTCAAGCCGCACGGCCGCCCAAAGCTCTTTGCATGTGCTTCAAGGTCAAGTCCGAGAAATTATATACAAAGGTTCGAAATATATCTTATTAGACAAGCAGGAAGGAGGTCCCGGTACAAATTTACGCTTCGTACAGCAGAGGCAACGCAACAGAAGTCAGTAGAGCCACGGCTGAGCGAATGTGCCAAGCACGACGCATGGAAGAAATATTATGAAAGGCAATTTCTAAGAGAAAAAGAGGGAAAGCTATTAAAAGTGTGCCTGATTTTGATCATTTCAACATATGCATTAACAACAAACCCTAAATTTTATGAAATTAGATAAAATTGCAACCATCGATACTCCTACCGGAGATGAAAGTTGTGTATCAGATACGAGGACCTTTGGAAAATAATGAAAGAAATTAGCGCGTTCAAAGCGGAAAAAGACATTCTCCTCGCCAACAGGTTCTCTCTTTATCTCCATATTAACACAAGCACGCATATAAATTTAATATTATATAATACTATATATATTATATATTATATTTAATTATTATATATATAATTAATATAAATTATATTAATATATCTATATATATATATATATATATATTAATATATAATATATATATATATATATGTAATGGGAATTAGCAAGACATATGATATTATATATATATATATATATATATATATATATATATGTGTGTGTGTGTAATGGGAATTAGCAATAGACATATATGATATATAATTAATAAAAGAAAATGAGTTCGATAACGAGTGACAGGCAGTTGCAGGCGAAAACAGGCCAGCCTCAAGTGTTTTGGAACTATATATAGAAATTTATGAACATTGAATTCCTCAGGATGTACATATACAGAATCCAAAAATTGTTTATCAGTTATTCAGAACTGGGGTTATTAAGGGCAAGATACTATATAAATTATAACTCTCGGATTCTTTTTAAACAAATGAAGCGTAGTACAATGTAAGTACGGGGTAAGCTGTGCGGCCTACACAAGAAACATCCCTCTCACCAGGGGAGGAGGAGTCTCTTTTAAGTCTTCCCAACTTCTGAGGTATGCTTCCCAAAGGGACTAGAAAGATTTCGCCGATTTTACAGTAAACATCCAGTGTATGTATGTATGTATGTGTGTTATGTATGTATGTATGTGTGTGTATTGTGTTGTGTGTGTGGTTATATCTTATATATATATATATTATATATATATATATATTAATATATCTATATATATTTTTATTTATATATATATCTTTATATATATTTCTATATATATATTCTATATATAATTTTTATATATATATATATATATCTATATATATATATTATATATTTATATTCATTATTATTCTCATATTATCTTTATATAAATGGCTTTCTTTACCTCACGATTCCTCGACAGAACAAATGGTTAATGTCTTTGCACTACGTATTTGTTTAAATGGCCAGTTAAGTTTTCAAATAATTGAACAATTTCTAACTAATTTATGGAATTAGCCGTGTCTACTGACTTCAGATCATCTGAAGAGGAAATTGCCCACTTGGATTTTTAAAAAATATGGTTAGCATATATATAAACATTAAATGGCATTATCTATTAATCTTTAATTTGCAAAATCCAAACTACAACTCTTCCTTCCTTCAACTACCTACCAACCCTCACGATAAATTTTCCCTCGTCCTCTATTCTATGGGAGTCCTGGAGTTCTTAATTAACAGGGGTGTGCTCATTTAATGGAATCGTCTTGCCCATTTACATTTTGAGTAGTCCTTAAATATGTATAAATATTGTATGTGTATGTAAAAATATGTATCCCATACAGCACAAGACACGAAGCCTACAAATGTAAAAGCTTTATCAAAAATGAATAATTCAAAATTATGGGTGAAGCAAAACAAACATCACCATAGCTTTCACTTAAGCCTTCATATAGTATAAAAATGAGGGTCCGTCTCTCAATCACCAAACTACGTCTGCGCCATCGTTTACTGCACCACGAATTGGTTAATTGTCAATACTTCCTTTACTCATAACGCTAGCGTTCGTGAATTTTAGCCATTCTTACTTTTGTTAATGCGTTTGTGATTTTATTTACCTTTCTAATTTTATGGTGATGACTGTTTTTATCCACGCAATTTACTTGTAAATGAGAGCCGATCCAGTTACTCATTTCGACAGAAACCTTTATTTCATGCAAAATCTTTTTTCAGCTTCGGGATAAATATATGTATATTCACATATATACTTATATATAAATACAAAGATACATATACACAATGTAATATATAAAGGTATATATACACACACACATATGCATGTACACGTATTTACATACATGTAAGATATATAGTAATATAATATATATATATATATATATATATTATATATATATTATATAATATATATATATATATCTTTCCGACAATTGAATCTCGGATTCGATTTCGAATGCGCGTCCCATCACTATATATATCTATATATATATATAATATATATATATATATATATATATATGGTGGAGGGGACGCGCATTCGAAATCGATTCGAGATTCAATTGTCGGAACCTTCTCCAGTATCGTAATTAGAATGTGAGAATTTTATTCAACAGCCGATTCTGAAAAGGATTCTTTGGAATTAGTGTGTCTGAAATTTAATTTTCGTTTCCAGGTAACAATTTTCGATTACAGTTAATAAGTAAACTTTTTGTTTGACATTCTAAGTATCAATATAATCTTTAAATCTTAACCAATGGAAGGTTTTAGGGAGAATGCTTAAAATACTCGACCAATTCGTTGATTGAGCAAATTTATTACGTGACACAGAAGCGACTGCCTCTGTCATCATACCACATATTCAAGTCATGTGGGAGAAGAAAAGGGACTGTTTAATGGGCCGGATTCAACACTGACAGCATGGAAAGCCTCTTGCGGTGATAGATTTCGCAGCTAACTAAAAAACAAGAACTTAAAACACTGGCAACATATCTTGATCCGAGAATCAAGACTACTTTCCTAGAAAATAATTACCAAGGTCTGGCTTATGAAGAGGCCATTGTGTTTGATTCACTCAAGAAAGTCAAGACGTCTGCACTTTAAGTGAAGGAAATTTAGACGCCTCTCCTGAAGTCTCACAAGGCAGAGACTAGTCTTTAATGTCTGACGAAAATAGTGATTCCGAAAGTGACTTAATCTTCGGTTTTGAAAATGCTGCTTTGATTTCAAGATTGAAAAATGCTTCTTCGATTTAAAGATTGGAAAATGCTTCTTTGATTCAAGATTGAAAAATTGCTTCTTTAAAGATTGAAAATTGCTTCTTCGATTCAGATTGAAAAATGCTTCTTTGATTTAAAGAAAGGGGAACAGGAAAAAATGGATCCAATGTTAAAGAATGTAGTAAAGAATGCAGCGAAACTAGAAACAAAAGAATCTTACTAGAACATGAAAGGGCCAAATATATTGCTTTAAAGAATATACAAATGATGAGGATACTTTGCCAAGGTGGTGGTTAAATAAAAATGTACTTCCAAACGGGGCATTTTTTGCTATATAAAATAATCAGAGAACAAGAATGATTTTAGTAACAATATATATTCTATATAACAGTCATGTGGAGGTAACAGGTATCGGTGCATCCCTACTTTAAGTTGAACCTTATTATTATTATCATCATCATCATCACTACTACTACTACTACTACTACTACTACTACTACTACTACGTTTTTTTTTAGTAAAATCTATTCACTCCATAATAGCTCTCTTTCTTTTTATATAAAAAAATATTAATTTTCATACAGAATAAATGATTAATAAATTAATTTGTTCATTACGTATCTGTTCCTAAAACAAACTGCGGGTCCTGAAAATACCCATGAGCTCAATGCAGGAATCGCGCGCGCCGCCTCATAAAAACTCCAATGAGGCTAGATTTAACAGCGTCATATTTCGGAAACAGCTGTTTCCTTCAAGACAGGTTACGAGTTAATAGGTACAAAAGAGTGATTTTTATATAGCTGAAGCAATGTTCTGAAAGTCTGCCGGGTTCAGGAACATTTCCTTCGGCTCTATAACTAACACTTTACTGTACCTTTTAATTCATAACCGGTTATTTGACGGAAAAGTCGTAAAAAGTCGCTTCTGAAATGTAACGCTTTAAAATCTACCCTCATTGGGCAACCTCAATTATGGATGGCAATCTGTTTTAGCTGAAAGTATTTTAGTCATATATAATATATAACATATATGTATATACTATATATATATATATATATATATATATATATATATATATATATACACACACACACAATGTGTATACATTTATGTATATACCCTAAAAATAGAACGGACATACATTCCTACATGAAAAGCAGGACGGGGAGCTAGATGTCAACACCTGAGAAACATTAAAATCTACAATAAAGAAAATATTAACTGAAAGCAAACAATGTCTTTCTACAAATTATGTTATACTGAAAATTAAAATATGAATTTAACACTATTTCAATTTTTCATATTCTAAACTTGAAAATTAAAATTATGAATTTAACAAAATATTCTTTTCAATTCCTAACTGCATAAAAACAAATGCATTTTCCTTCCCAACAGCTGTTCTTACCATATCAATTTCAAGTCAATGACGAGCCATGCAAAGATACTAACAAGATAAAATTACTTAAAAACAAATAGTTTCTGCTCTATAGACAAATAAAATCGCTCATATCTGTATAAATGTTATTCCCGCAACCAACTTTCCAATTTCTTTCCTTACATAACTTTTAGTTCACTGAAACTGCTTATAAATTTTTATACATTCTGGTTTGTATTATTAGTTTCACTCTTCATAGGTAGCACATGAAACATATACTACACACACACTATATATATATATATATATATATATATATATATATATATATATATATATATATATATATATAAATGGCTGTTTTAGAATAAATGTAATTTCCAAAAATGACTTTTATACTAGATCAAGATATAACTGACATTTGATGCAGGTTTCTTATGTATTGAGCTAGTAGTACATAAGTAAATTTTATAAATTACATTTATACTAAAACGGCCATTGGGTCGATAACTAATGTCACCTTATTTCACGAGATGTTTCATGAATTATATATAAAACGAATATACAATTACATTAATGCCAATTTCCGTGGAAATTCAGTTCAGAACATTTTATTGGAAAACCGTATATTTTCAAGTCAAAATTTCCCTCTATACCAAAATAACCACAACAGCAGTTTTCACCCAAAGGTACACTTTAGCTTTAAGGTTTATAGAAAGCATAAGATTTCTATTTAAAAAACAATGATCTTCGGTATGAAAATAATATAGTCTACTCAGTCAAAATTCTCGAGCCTAACCTGACCATACTCGAAAATGAACGCAGTTAACTTTTAACCACCTTTAAGTCACCCTTAACTGTAATAACACGGGCATTCATTTCTTGCAAGTCACTTTACTCCATGCGATCACTAAATGCGGTCAGTTTCTAATCTAATATAAAAAAAAAACACACACGCACTGGAAGGAGCACCGCTCTTGCGCTGCTTGCCAACGCCGAGATCCTCCCCAAGGTCCACCTTCGTACCCGCTGTCTTTTCTCTGAACTACAAAATCAAGACGTCAACAACTTCTAGGGAGCTCGAAAACTCCAAAGCTGAATGCGATTTTTAGTCCAAATTTCCAGATTAACAGCCATCAACAACAGCGACGATTCGCCGAACACACGAAATGCCGAAAGAAGACAGCTTCCATTGACCTCCACAACATCCTTCGTTTCTGCCTCCTGATATTGATTCAGCGGATTAGTCCCTCTCGATACCTTCTTCCCCACGGACGGAAGGTTTTCGAACGACTTACCAGGGAAAGATTCGCTGTCAGTTAGCAGCCTGCTGTTAGATCCGGTTATGTTTATAGCGGAACACCAACTTGGGGGTGGGGGAACAATAAGGCCCCTCCCACTTTTATCTCCACCCACCGACCAACTTCCCCCCGACGATGTCGCAGAGCGCTCATTTCCAGGTGTTCTTGATCATCCTCTGTCACTCACTCTAACCGTACGAAAACTCCTCTTTTGTAATTACGGGGGTTCCTTAAATTCAAAACCTGACATTAACCATGCGACAAAATCCAATGATTAACCTACACGCACTGATAACAAATCTTTATAAACAAATAACGTCAATGTAAAAAGGTTCAAGCACAATCATCGGCATAGGCCAAATTAATACATCTCGTAGCTGAAATTCTGACGATTTCATGGACCTGTACTTCTTGCGATATTCATTGCAGCTACGGTCCCACCAGCATACAGTATGATCATCGTTTTTATCCATTCACCTTGCTCCCCGGAACAATATTGCTTTTCCAAATATGAACAAAATACAACTAAACAGTTTTGTCCGTCATGAACGCAGCTATCCAGCATCAACATGTAAATATTTATCAACACTAATATATACACGCTCATATACATACTGCATTTATATACCACGCCCGTATAAAAATCGAAGGAAACGAAGAGCTTAAAATAGACTCAAGGCAAAAACAGTACCTGAGGTTGAGGAAAGGATTCCTTTGCTCCCCAGGGCACACATGGCGTGTTTTGCCTGAATCATGCTCAAGGTTGGATATTGTACAAGACGCTCCTTCAGGTACGAAGCATCTGCCCAATGAGATACTAATGGCTGGTCAATATCATCCCTTCACTCTCACCTATCATTAGCCGATAGATGTCTTCATTTATTGGAGACTAGTCTGAAAACGTCTCAATTTTCTGGTCCTCTGTACAAAACGACTCAATGTGCTTAGATATGAACAGCTATCAAATCAGACTTCTGCTTTCCAGTGGATGTTTGCATTATATCTTTCGTATCGGTGATGTGGCATTTTCTTTAACGATTCTTACCTTCATTTATACTATTGCATAGACACGGAAGCATTAGAAATTCAGCTTTCGAATTTAAAACTTTTGTGAACAAGTTAGCGAGGCAGTCAATTTCTCCCATGCCTAAATTTTTCATGTCTATACAAGCTTTTTCCAAATGGCGCCGCCCTCCTTTGTTTCTTGGCCATCCAAACCGGTAAACAGACTCCACTCTACAAAACTCAGCTGAAAAGGTGACTACGATTACAGCTAATTTGTACGACCGTCAGATGTGGGTTGGGTGTGCATGTGCAATACTAAGACGAGCAAATAAAATAATCAAAAAGACAAAATATATTATCACTACATTAACTCACAACGAGTTTCTTGTGGCACAAAACACCCATGACATTTCAATGAAGCCGTCAAATACGAAAAGATAGACTCTTACATGGGTGACGTAACAATTAAAACTACAACTACCCTTTCAGAGAAGGAAAAGACCCCAAGCCCAGCCTCCAATAGACATACGTAAACAAAACGACAGAAACAAACAAAAACTCACTTTTAATGTTCGAAGTCAAATGGCAGCAAAATTATAAAAATTAATTAAATACGTTAACTCCATTACAGTACATATTATTCAAATACGTTAACTCCATTACAGTACATGTATGTATAATACATACATGTACTGTAATGGAGGTAACGTATTTAATTAATTTCTATATTTTTGCTGCCATTTGACTTCGAACATTAAAAGTGAGTTTTTGTTGGTTTTTGTCGTTTTGTTTACTTATGTCTTTTGGAGGCTGGGCTTGGGGTTTTTTCCTTCTCTGAAAGGGTAGTTGTAGTTTTAATTGTTACGTCACCCATGTGTCTTTATCTTTTCATATTTGACGGTGTTTCGGCTGTTCGTCGCCTGTTTTGTTTTCATCTCCGCTGGCGATGTGGGGACCTTTTGAGTGATAAAACGGCAGTTAACCGCTTCCTTAGAGTTTTCAGCGCCCAAAGTCTCTGACGGCTTGTGGCAGTTTGTAGGAATATTCTGAAGACGTCCTTGACGTTTTGCAGCTGTTGGCATCTTGGAGGTGTTCCTTGCCATCCCCTATGCACAATATTTTTGCTGGCGTCTCTTCAGTTCGTGTAAGGGGTCGTGTGATGCCCTTGCTTGCAATACGTACTTTGGGGTCGTGTGATACCCTTCCTTGCAAGGCGTACTTTGGGGTCGTTTCTATCTCCATCTAATAACTTTTTCTTTTACTTTAGTGTGCTAGTTAGCTGGGCGAATGTTTTTTTTTTTTATTTTTTTTTTTTTTTTTTTTTTTTTTTTTTTTTTTTAGGGAGTGTTTTTTGTTTTTATTAATGTAATTGTGAATGTATTTTCTTCCGTAAAATGCAGTTTTCAAGGGATTTATTTGTAATTTTAAGATGTTAATTGTAGTAATAAATAATTAAGAGATCGTTTGGAGTCTGTATCCTTCTCCTTGAGGAAGTACTTTGGATTGTTTTTGCTCTGGTATAAGTCCTACTCATTATCATAGTGGTAAGGGCTTTAAGGTGGATCAAAGAATCTCTGAACTCTTCACCATCTCTTAAGAGTTCAAAACAGTATATACATCTTATTATATATAAAAGCTGACGGTCGGACTATATGCGTGTATATTCGCCATAGACGGCCAAACTACTGGACCGAACTGAACCAATGTCGGACCATTATGTAGATGATACACAGGGGATAGTGTTATCCGGGTGCCGTTTTGATCCGGATATACAACCGGGCTAACTTCCTTATTATTATTCTTAAGGGACAAACGAAGGCATTCTTCTTATGGAACTTTTCACCAGGTTTGCAATATGCTCTTGCTTTTCTTCTGTGATGAAAAATAGAAAAATAACTGTGATATTAGAGGATGGGGTTTCATCCGGGTACCCTTTTGATCCGAATATCCGGCCATGCTAACTTCTTTCATATTAGCTGAAGAGAAACACTTTTCACGGGGATTCAAAATATGCTCTTTCTTTTCTTCGACGATGAAAAACAACGGTTATATTACGGTTCAAACAATGCAGGCCAAGGGTTGCCCGCCGCCAGGCTCCACGGATAGTGCACATTACACGTCACAATTGTGAGTGATTTCTAATTTTCCTGAGTTTACAGTTTTTTTGATGACCACAAATTGACACACATGACAAAAAAAGTTTAGTTGCAATATTTTTTCATGTGAAGGGGCAGAGGCTTATGTTGACATGTTATTATGGATATCTCTAATAAAACATTAACCGTCTTCATAAATGAACAACATATATTTGAAATTCTGCTGTCAGTAATAACAGCAGTTGTGGAAACAGAAAACTTTGCAGTTAGTGTTGGATTACATCAGGGGTCAGCATTAAGCCCATTTTTGTTTTTACTGGTCATAGATGCATTGTGTGAAGGGATCAGGAATGCAGAGCTATGAGAATTGTTGTATACTGATGATCTGGTGATTACTGCCAAAAATTAGGACCTACAGAAAAGGGTTGGAGAGTGGCAGGAGGTTTTAGAGATGGGTGGCTTAAAGGTGAATATGAATAAAACAAGAGGTTTTGGTGAGCAATAAGGAAGATAGAGGCAGAATAGTGAAGAAAGGAGAGGCTCGGTTATGAAAAGGTTAAGTTTAAATGGTTAGGATCTACTTTAACCCAGAAGGAGGATGCGAGACTGAAGTTGACAGTAGGATAAAAGCTGTGTGGTGGAAGTGGATTGAGGTAGCTGGAGTAGTATGTGATAAAAATGTCAATCAACCTAAATGTCAAGATCTATAGCACATGGATAAGACCAGTGTTAATGTATGGAGCAGAAACATGGGCTCTAAGAAGAAAAGAGGAAGTAATGCTTGAGAGAACAGAAGAGAATGCCGAGGTCGATTATGGGATTGTCACTGCTTGAAAGATTGGAAAATTATGAAATAAGAAAGGCAGGATTAGTAAAGATTACAGTGGAGATAAGAGGGGCATGTGTGAGATGGTATGGGCATGTGTTGAGGATGGATGATGAGGAGGGAATGAAGATGGCTTGAGAGGAACCTGTCAAAGGAAGATGGAGAGGGAGAGAGAATTAGATGGCAAGATAAAGTGAAGGAAGATAGAGTAGTAGTAGTTCAGTGGAGGATGATGCCTTTAGCATCCTCTGATAGAAGGCAGTGGAGAAAGCGCATCGGGCAACCAACCATCCTAAGGTAAAGATAATGGAGGGAAGGAAGAATACAAAAGTAACCGAGGCTCTGGACAGCCACATTGGGGCAGGGCTGCGTTCTCCATGTGGGACATGCATGTGGGCATGAGGTCAACTGGCCCAGTGTTCAAGATCGCGCCAGTAGTATGGGTCACCTACTGAGCATGGCAACTGCTTTCTCTTTTGGTCTTCTTCCTCTGCCAGCTTTGCCTGACCGCACAGGATTAGCATCTTTGAAGGACCTCGCCTGCAATCAAGGTCTTGGGTAGTCACTTGGACAAGGGAAACAGATTGAGAGATTACCTAAAAGGAATAGCGGCGAGAAAAGGCAAAACACAGGCGAATATTACCGACAGTTTATCTTTACGGTTGAGATTAATCAATGAACATTATTTCAGAGATCATAAAATATTCTTACAATGTACGTATATTAATTCCGATCTTGAAGGGAGAGTTTGTGTGGAAGAGTTTTACAAAGTTCAAGTTATTTATATATAATATATATATATATATAATATTATATAGATAATAAATATAATATATATACACAATTACACTCACTCTGGTGGCTCTCGGGCCTCTTGATGGCCCATGGCCACTTCCACAGTACCATTTCACTTTCCCCTGTTAAGCACTGTCTCTCTTCAGTTATTCTTGAGAACCTCCACTCCCAATTCTCTTAGATCTCTGAAAATACTACTTTCCCACTCATCCTCGGTTTCCATAACCACTTTGGGCATTCTGTCCTCATCCATTTTGACCACATGTCCAGCTCAACATATCCTCTGCAATATCTTACATAGTCAGTTATTAGTGGTTGTCTGCTTAAATCTCTCATTTCTTTGTTGTGCCATCTTCTCCAAACAACTTCATTTAAATCATAAATGGGACCTGTTATTCTACGCAAAAGTAGTCTCTGTTCTTGACGTTTATTCAGTGACCGGGTCTCACAACCATATAATAGTACAGGCTTCAAAATGGTGTTGCATATTATTAATTTGGTAGACCTACGACGTTTCTTCTCTTTAAAAGTTGCTGTAGACTGAAAAAGCATCTGTTCCCTGCTGTAATTCTAGCCAGAACCTCTCTTTCTGGATGTTAACATACTTCCTAAATATTTAAATTCGCTCACGTTCTTAATATCTCCATATTTTGGTTTTGTTGTTGTTGTTGGTTGTTCCTTGAAAATCTCGCCAATCTGGTTTTATGTCCACTCATATAAGTTCCACTCTGCAGCAGTTTCTTTGAATGGTATATACAAACGTTCTATATTTATAAATGTACCTATGCTATCATCAGATAGTTTAAAGTCGACAAAAACTTGCCATATATCTCTTGAATTCCCAGTGCTTTTCCACAAAAAAAAAAAAAATATATATATATATATATATATATATATATATATATATATATATATATATATATATATATATAACATACATACATACATACATACACACACAATTTACTGGTCATTTCTTATCAGACAAGTACGTAACTGTAATAACTACAAAGCCCTCGTAACTTGTCGAATACTTTACACTTTTTAGATAACGTTGTCCCTTAAAGCGAAGCCCCAAATACAATTCCGACAATCTTGCATTTGAATCCCAGGCTTCATAGTGACAAACATACGCATCAAGTTTTAAGAACTCGTAAGTTAAGAGGGTATATGGATTATTACAATTACATATAAGACACATACATACAACCACATACACACGCCTGTATGGAAACAAAACGAGAAGCCAGAAATACGGAGATATAGATGCACAACATTCTGAAACATGAAAAGGTGGCATGAATGTAATGTGAAGTGTTTTTTATTTGCAGATGAAATACTACTGATGAGCCATGTAATGACCTGAAACTGCAAAACCTAATGAGAGAGTGAATGAAAGTATACGCAAGTTTTTGAAATGTGCACGATAGAGCATTAAATACTGATACGGATAATGGAATAATGAACTGTAAACATTGTGGAAGATAGAGTAACCCAAGAACATTTCATTTTTATCCCTGATTCAATACCTGTGACACTTGCCACACATCTCTAAGATGTCTCCAAGAAAAAGGCACCGTACGCAATCATTTCATTAGAAGAGCTCGGTTTGGATTTGGTCATCAGTTGTAGCTGATCTACAAAATGCACATCTTTCGATTGTGTCGTCATTACTAAAGATATCGTCCCCAGGTGAACTAAGAAGAATGATGTCTGCTCGTCTTGCACCTCTCCCAGATCTTTTGAGTGACCATCGCATGGTTAAGCATCTCTTCGCCAGACCAGAACCGCGCGCGCGCGCGCGTGTGTGTGTGTCAGGTTCTGGATTGGTGAAGAGACTTGCTTATAATTATATATATATATATATATATATATATATATATAGTATATATATATATATATATATATATACCATACATACATACATACATACACACAGGTGTCCCCGTAAGTAACTGGGTGCTTACTTGTTCATAGTAAAATTTAATTCAACACCACATTTCTCTTGTATTTTTTTAGAATAAGTTTACTTATTCATTTTGTGCTATTCTTAGATGAACGCTACTCACCATTCACTATGCTATTTTATTCAGATTAAAATGGCAGCAAAAATTTTTGTTGTCAAGTCGTTTTATGAAAGAGGCAATAAATCACAAGCTTGTCGGTTATTTAATACCCAATTTAAAAGAACTGTTAAACGTGATACCATTTCTGAACTTGTGAAGCGTTTCAAAAAAACAGGCAGAGTCAATGAAAGGCCGAGAACCAGGAGACCGAAATAAGTGACCTCTGCAGAGAGAAAAAAGAAAAAAAAAAACTTGTACGAGAAGCCTTCGTCAATAGCCCCAACAAAACCTATCAGAAGAGCCTTGGTAGAACTGAGAATCTCAAGAACATCGATTTACAAAATGGTCAGTGACTTGAACCTTAAACCAAATCATCCTCATCTTGTTCACACAATGATAGATGATCTGATTGACGAATCTAATTCAGCGACCGGTTTATTCAGAAGTGTGATAATAATGACAATTTCAGCCCCAAAGATTTTCGGACAGATGAAGCCATGTTTCAAATTAAATGGCCCTGTGAACACACAATGCAATTTATTGGGATACAGGTAATCCTCATGTTGAGACTGAGAAAGATGTCAATTCTCCGGGTGTTACCTGTGGCCTGCAATCTGTGCGGAAAAACTGATTGGACCCTTTTTCTTTAAAGAAACTGTCACAGATCCAAGCTATGTTGCCATTCTTCAAGATCAGTTCTATCCTGCAGTATCAGGATGGACACAAATTGAGGAATTTTGGTTTTAGCAAGATGGTGAACCTGCACATTACAGCACTGTTGCTCAAAGCGGGCTGAATGACAACTTCAAGAATCGTTAGATTGGGCGCCGCGGAGAAACTGAGTGGCCTTCTCGATCTCCAGACCGTCACGCCTCCTGATTTCTTCCTTTGGAGGGGTTATAAAAAATTTTGTGTATGCTACAAAACCACGTATTCTTCAACAACTGAAAAATCAAGACCATTGACAGTTCCTCAATTTTGCATAAAGGTTTGCCTATCTATGACCGGCAGAACTCATCAGTGTGTGGTTGGCTGAAGGACAGTTTGAATACTTGGATTTGTAATTTATCCATGTGTAGTACTTCTGTAATAAACCTGGATACAATTTATTCATGAGCAGTACTTCTGTAATAAATCTGGATATAAACATTGACCAGTAACTTATGGGACCCCTCTGTGTGTGTGTGTGTGTGTGTGTGTGTGTGTGTGTGTGTGTGTGTGTGTTTGGGTGTGTGTGTGTAGTGTGTGTGTGTGTGGGTCAACAGTCATCAACAGACTGGGAGAGTCGCAACACGAGCAGTGATACCATTCTTCTCAGTTCATCTGAGGAGGATACCATAAGTGACGACAACGTAATCAAATTCAAAGGTCTGTGCAAAGAAGATGAACAAGGTGTAGATCAGCTACATATGACGACTAAGACCACAACCGTGTGTGTGTGTGTGTGTGTGTGTGTGTGTGTGTGTGGAAATTTGTTTAATATTCATAAATATTAAGTCTCAAATATAATTTAATAACCAATTCACCACACCTCATGCATAATTTTCAACCTATTATATTAAGTAGATGAGAGCTATTCATTCATATGGAACATGTCCACAGGGGCCATTGACTTGAAATTCAAGTTTCCAAAGAAAATGGTGACCATTAGGAAGAAATAAGAGGAAGCAAAGTGAAATACAGAAAGAAGAGATCCCTTAATAAATATATATATATATATTATATATATATATATATATATATATATATATATATATATATAGATATATAAATAGATAAAAAAAAAAAGCATTAAAATGCAAGAGGAATAGTGTTAAGGTAGTATGCATTGCATTTTCGTTTGAGCTTCTGTCCAATTGCTCGACATCCAAAGGCTGTTCCACAGTCCAACGGTGAGAGGAATAAAGTACCTATGAAACTAAGAAATTCGACAGCGAGGCACACTTATTGCATATTGTTGCTGCTTTTCAGCGAATCTAGTTGCTCTCAGCAGATAAGGGATCAGGGATCAATTGTGAATGTGAAAGACCTCTGTTGAAATACAACTTAATGTAAAATTCAAAAGTGACAAGCACAAGACCATCCGTTGACGGTCCAACTCGTAACTGCTACTATTAGGAAACAGAATCCTACCACTGCGAACTAACTCAACACTCAGCAACTTCTTTCTAAGCTGCATCAAATAGATTGTGAAGCAAATGGCATTGTATATCCACAGAAGTAACCTTGCTGAGAATACGGACGACACTTGTCCAATGTGTTTGTTATTCTGCGCGTTTACACCAGCTACACATGCCTCTCCGCATGCAATATGCACGTTCACGCATGCCATAGCCGCATGCCTGTTTCTATTCACACCGAGAGTGAAGCAGTCATCATGTCTGCTCTTGACCAAGCAGTTGCCACTAAGCCAACTGGTGTTATTTTGAGACAAAGGCGAAATCAAAGTTAAAGGCGTCATGAAGTACTTGTGTACTCTTCGCAAGTACGACCGAAAGAATTTAATTTTGTTTAAAAGTTAAGTATATCATAGTTTTTTACCATACCACTGAGCTGATTAACAACTCTCCTAGGGCTGGCCCGAAGGATTAGATATTTTTACGTGGCTAGAAACCAATTGGTTACTTTGCAACGGGACCTACAGCTTATTGCGGGATCCGAACCACATTATATCGAGAAATGCATTTCTGTCACCTGAAATTAATTCCTCTATTTCCGCGTTGGCAGAGCCGAGAATCGAACTTCGGACCACCGGGTTGGTAGCCAAGCGCGAAATCCACTCGTCCAACGAGGAACTTTTTTAGGACTCCCTTTGACGTCTCTAAATCATATTTAGCTTTTAGGAACAGCAGGGCATCACTCCGTTTGACCCTGTCTTTACAATAATCGGAGTTAGCCTTCCACTGACAAGGAACGAAAATCCTTAAGAAAGTTATATATTTTGTTCGTTTGACCGATCAGCCATACTAGCAATAAAGTAAACACGTGATAATCAAATGGTGGTCTGCGTGCGATTGGCGACTGTTGCACGAGTCTCCCCATCTGGGATGGGGACACAAATATGCTTGAGCATATTAAGCAAAACACCAATTCATAATATATGGCAGGGTTTCATGAAATACATCGAACTTAACTTGAAAAGTTCATTTAATGAGTTTACTTATGTTCTGAAAAGTCTGACTTTGGTTCACCTTTATATATTACGAGGGGGGGGGGGGGGGTGTGTGTGTGTTAACTTCGTATTCAAGAACTTTGGATTTTGCGTTTAAATAACACATAACTACATTTAACATTCATATACAAGTGTGCGGGATTTTCTACCCTATACAGTAATCACAAAGAAGTTTTATCTACATTTCAACTGCTCTCCCCGGGCAATAAAATCAAAACCTCCTCACAAGGTTCTATAGATTTTTAAAATACTGCAGCCCATTTCAATCTGGCCAATACCTAATCATTTACCATGCTGTGCCTCTGATTAAATTTCTCGCCTACCAAACAAACATTTTGGGACACAAACCTGCTACTGGATTTTTTTTTTATATCTTGATACGATCTCATCATCAATAGCAATAATAATGATGCTAATGAAAAACAATAATAATGATAATGATAATGATGATGATGATGATAATCATAATAATAATAAATAATAATAATGAAAAAAAAAACCACAAGATTACCGAGTATAACTTATTTACCTTAACAAGTAAACAAGTTATACTCAGTAATCTTGTAGGTTTCTTTTTCCTTATCATTATCTTATTGAGCTACATTTTCTTAACACTTAGCCTCCTAAAAGCTCTTGGAGAGAGAGAGAGAGAGAGAGAGAGAGAGAGAGAGAGAGAGAGAGAGAGAGAGTTATAATCTTAAAGTAAGAGTGCCACATGGATGTGATATTTCAAATAAGACATTTAAAATTCATTATCAATCAAAGAATAAATAATCAATCAGTACAGGTAAGCATTTTTTTTCTTTAAAGGGGTGAAAGCCCGCAATGGCCCACTCCTGACCAACCTAACAATTATGAAACAAAAGTTAGTAGGCCCTTGCATTTGGTTTCAACCTTTTTTAATAAAATTTTGTATCACCCTTCTCCATGAACTTATTTGATTCAATCACACAACATAATACACTGCAGATTTTCAGTGAAATAAGGCTAAGTAATATGCAAACAAGAGGGTATAATCAATCAGATTGAATATCAAAAGTGACACAAATAGAGCCTGCATATAATGACATCTCAAACTAAATTACTACAATAATTTTTCCATCACTGAGATGGACTATCACTTAAGTTTTCTTCTTTTTGTTTAGAAAAACAACTTCATGTGGAATTTTCCTCAGTTCAGCAGATGATTTCTCCAACTTTGCACTCTATATAAACCAAAGACATCATCACTGATATTGTAGTTAATCAACAAAACAATAACCAAACACGATGCCGCACTCCTTCAACACACTTCTGTATTCTTATATCTACTCAATTACAAAATAGTTTTTTTTAATTCTTTCATACTTTTTGGTAGAATTCCCTCAAAAAAAGAAAAGTAGGACCAAGTAGGAGGGGTCTGAAAAAGTGAGAAACCTAGGACCAAGTAGGCGTCTAAAAAAGTACGAAAAGCAGGACAAAGTAGGAGGAGTCAGGTCTGAAAAAGTAAAAGTAGAACCAAGTAGGAGGAGTTTGAAAAAAGTAAGATAAGTAGGACCAAGTAGGAGGGGTCTGAAAAATTAAGAAAAGTAGGACCAAGTGAGAGGGGTCTGAAAAATTAAGAAAAGTAGGACCAAGTAGGAGGGGTCTGAAAAAGTAAAAGTAGGACCAAGTAGGAGTAGTCTGAAAAAGTAAAATAATAGAACCAAGTAGGAGGAGTCTGAAGAAGTAAGAATATTAGGTTTGTTTGTATGCTGCTTTTACATTGCATGGAACCAGTGGTTATTCAGCAACGGGAACAACTGCTTTACGTGACTTCCGAACCACGTCGAGAGTGAACTTCTATCACCAGAAATACACATCTCTCACTCCTCAATGGAATGGCCGAGAATCGAACCCGCGACCACCGAGGTGGGACGCTAACACCATACAAACTGCGCCACTAAGTAGGAAGAGTCTGAAAAAGTAAGAATAATAGGAGCAAGTAAGAGGGGGTCTAGAAAAGTACGAAAAAGTAGGAGGGGTCTAGAAAAGTACGAAAAAGTAGGAGGGGTCTGGAAAAGTACGAAAAAGTAGGAGGGGTCTGGAAAAGTACGAAACAGTAGGAGGGGTCTGGAAAAGTACGAAACAGTAGGAGGGGTCTGGAAAAGTACGAAAAAGTAGGAGTAGTCTGGAAAGGTACGAAAAAGTAGGAGGGGTCCTTGAAAAGTACGAAAAGTAGGAGGGGTCTGGAAAAGTACGAAAAAGTAGGAGGGGTCTGGAAAAGTACGAAAAAGTAGGAGGGGTCTGGAAAAGTACGAAAAAGTAGGAGGGGTCTGGAAAAGTGCGAAAAAGTAGGAGGGGTCTGGAAAAGTACGAAAAAGTAGGAGGGGTCTGGAAAAGTACGAACAGTAGGAGGGGTCTGGAAAAGTACGAAAAAGTAGGAGTAGTCTGGAAAGGTACGAAAAAGTATGAGAAGTCTGGGAAGTCAGGGGAAACAGTAGGCAATGGGGTCTAGGAAAAAGTCCTACGAAAAAAAGTAGGAGGGGGTCTGGACAAAGAAGAAGAAAAAAAGTAGGGAAAAAAAAGTCAGAGGGGTTTCTGGAAAAGTAACGGAAAAAAAAGTAGGGAGGGGTCTGGACAAAGCACGAAAAAGTAGGAGGGGTCTGGAGGGAAGGAAGATAAAAGGAAAGAAAAAGCACGAAAAAAAGTAGGAAAAACGTCTGGAAAAGTCGAAAAAGGAGGAGGGGTCCTTCTTCTGTGAGGAAAAAAAAAAAAAAAGTACGAAAAAAGAGGAGGGGTCTGGGAAAAAGTACCGAAAAAGTGGGAGGGGTCTGGAAACGTACGAAAAAGTGGGAGGGGTCTGGAAAAGTACGAAAAAGTAGGAGGGGTCTGGAAAAGCACGAAAAAGTAGGAGGGGTCTGGAAAAGCACGAAAAAGTAGGAGGGGTCTGGAAAAGCACGAAAAAGTAGGAGGGGTCTGGAAAAGTACGAAAAAGTAGGAGGGGTCTGGAAAAGTACGAAAAAGTAGGAGGGGTCTGGAAAAGTACGAAAAAGTAGGAGGGGTCTGGAAAAGTAAGAAAAAGTAGGGGGGTCTGGAAAAGTAAGAAAAAGTAGGAGGGGTCTGAATAAGTAAGAAAAATAGGACCAAGTAGAAGGGTCTGGAAAAGTAAGAAAAGTAGGACCAAGTAAGAGGGGTCTGAAAAAGTAGGAGCACTAGGAGGCCTCAACACTGTTCTGGTTAATTTGATTTCCTATTTTTGAATGAATTATGTGGACCATATCTTCTCTTTTTGGTGGTTTAGTGTCAACTTATATTTTTCTGCTTCACCAAAAGACCAGACTTTTTCTAAATAAATGCGTTAATATAATACACCTGTAAACTGTATACCAAGGTGTCTTCTATTGGTTTTGATAAAAAGTAGAATCTTCCTATAATAATAAAATCCCAGTAGATCTCATGACACACCCACCCACCTCCAGCAAGCCTGTTTGTCCCCCACGGGTGGGCCGGGCCGGTAGGAGATTGGGAGGGTTAGGGTCCCACAGGGAAAACTTGACGGGGAGCGCGGCGTTCCACCACAGCGTAGCGCACGCCATCAAGCGTGTCAATAATTCTCTGACACTATGATATGTCACTTCATCATTCAACTATTCTAATCATTCAAATGTAAAGCTTCGTATTTTCGAAGGCATGTCTACTTATTAGTGCATGGGAAATACGTAGCATTCTTAAAATTGCAATAGTTTGTTTTATTGCATAAACATCTCATATGGACCTTTAGGAACTCCATGTCTAAAATGGGGCAAATGCGGCCATTTTGAAATTGTGTCATTCAAACTTAACCTTCCCGGAGGGGACATTTTTCATATTTTCCCGTTTTTCTCCAAAACTGCATCTTGCGGTTAATTAAGAGGTACGGACTTAAAAAATAGAAAATTAAATTCCAGAACAAGTTTGTTTCTTTATCTCTCTATAAAACTGAGGCCTTTTCCCCCAAACAAGCCCGAAATTGAAATACGTTTTGAATAAAGTTAAAAAACTGCCTTTGGTCTTGGGCTCGCATTTCCTTCAGTACCTCCTAAACTACTAATTTCACAGTAAAATGTTATAGAATCGGCGGTTTACAGTGAAGATTTGACTTCAATTTGCCATATTTATTTTCCTTTACAATCTAATATGAGCAAGAAACACGAAAAAGAAATAGACCCAATTGTAAGTCAACGCAAAATAAATGAAAATAGTCGGTTCAGTCAAATAAATTGCAATAATTTGTTCTGTTGCATGAATGTGATATTGAGACCTTTAGGAACACCATAGGAAAAAAAATCGACCCCTTTCAACTTGGACAATTCCACATTCAAAATGGCGGAAGTTCTCAGTTTGAGAAGAGTCTTAAAATATCCTCTTTGAAATTTATTGATTACTACAAGAAGCACGATCTAAAGGAATTCGTATTTGGCATCAGATTTGACCCCTGACCCCTATGTTCTCCTGGGTGAAAGGGGAATCCTTACATTTCCAAAGGCAGGGCTCAAACCTATGAGTTTCATTTACAGAATCGGCATAAAAATCCCCTGATCAAACAATTAGGTTCACCAAATCATTCAGACTGATATATAATTAGTATAACAATGGTTTATTTACTAATAATACGCAATTAATGAAACAAAAATTTTCCAATACCTAGAATAACACCGTCCTTTCACAGAAGATGAGTATCTATAAAAAATAATTTCAGTATTATCTGCATCACAATCAAATGCTCACCTTACCAAAGAAGTTAAGAACATACAATCAAAATGATGGCAGGCCAGATTGCAGCAAACTTGATATTTAGGAAGCAGCACCAAATCAAGACAATGGGTTAAAAAATAAATTAGTAACAGATGGAATTGAAGTGCAGGTGGATCCTCCAGCACTGTTTCAGCGGTTACTTGTGATAGCCAATACTGCAACTTCAGCGCAATCATGAAGTACTTGCTTTCTGTATACCCACCATCGCTTTTCACAAGTGTTGGATTTCCTTGGAGTGCCACAAAGTCTCAGCTTGCAGATGCATTTGGGAAATGCACTTAAAAGTTAAATTGAGCCAATTCCTGATACTAAATGTTTTGTTTTTGATGGCTGATGCTTGCTCCATTGCATCAAATGGACGACAATCGTATTGTTGTCTTTGATGGGTACAGCAATAGTGTATCAGAAATGCGACCCGTCATAAGTGTGTTATGGGCTAATTGTTGCTCCCCTTGTTCATCTGGCACTTCCTATGTATTTACCTTTGGAAATAAGGAGTCAATTTTACCAACTTCCTGTCTGAAACTGAAGGACGAGGGGTTATCTATAAAGGATGCAGATCTTCTAATGTACAGGATGCAGTCAAACTTGCAGTTAACAAGGTAACATATGTCACAGCAGAGGATAATGACATACTGATTCTCCTTTGCCACCACTTGAAACCTAACAGTCCTCTGCCACCACTTGAAACCTAACAGTCACCTCCTATTCATGGTATCACAGAAATCCAATATGGAGCACCGTTTTGAAAACTGGAGAAATGAGTTCACAACCAGGTGAAGAATGCTACAGGTGTTTGCCATTTATGCACGCTCTGTGTGGATGTAATACCACGTCAAGATTAAATATCACAGGAAAGGGAGTTGTGTTGGAAAAACAAAGTGTCCTGTCCGACAAATCCACTCATGAGGTAACTGTCATTTATGCAAGACGTTATGCAACAAGCGCTGGAAAACTTAGTTCCGCAGACGCGTTCAGTTCAGAGCCATTGCACAGTGTTGCGTAAATGCCACAAGCATAACCAATTATTATTGTACTGTGTCCAGACCGACACACAGGTTTGGATCCTATAAATTCTACCTCATGTATGTAGGATATGATTCCTTGATGCTCATGTGTTTGTTATGATTCTGTTGTATACGCTTTTTGTATATTCAACTACCCGCCTTCTTCAATGTAGTTTAGCCAATAAACACAAGCAAGAAGATACTGCTTTATCAACGCCCTTCATCGACGGATCTCGGCGACGAGAATTGGAAATTGTGCGGTATTCATAAAGAAAAGGATATGCTTATACTTGCAAAATATGAAGGAAATCCTTCTACTTTTATTCATAAACATTTCAAGCAAAAGCTTCTACTTTTAGAGCAAAAGCATATCCTTATAATCGCATAAAAAAGTAAATGGTTATACATACGGAAGACCCTTTACTTCATATAAAGAGCATATGCTTCGAAAAAGCTGAGTCTGGTCAGTAGCAGACTGCAGTTCGAAGAGAAAGGTTGTTCTGTCCGATTCTCAGCACGATGGCAGATTTTGTGGATGTGAGGCATGTTAAACAATACATGCCCCGTTTACCCACACCTGATCGAGATTTCAAGATGTTATTCCGTTTTGAAGAACAAAAGGTACAGTGGCTTGCGGACAGATTTTTAGGCACCAATGAAGAAACTCGGGGAGGCGCCTTGTCATCTTTCCATAGAATGAAGATATGTTTGCGTTACCTCAGTGATCCTGGCTATCAAAAAGGTATCCGTCAAGAACTTGGTGTTAGCCAAGCAACGGTATCACGGACTGTGAATACAGTAGTTGATAGCATAATTGCTTATGCGAATGAATGGATAAAGTTTCCAACTACCAACAGAGAAATAGTAGAGGCAAAACAGTTATGACAAAGGTAGTATAAGTTTCCGACAGCTATTGGTGTCATCGATTGTACGCACGTGGGGATACTGAAACCAAAGCTGCATGGAGATGAGTACATTAATCAAAAAGGCAAGTCTACTCTGAATGTGCAAGCCACTTGTGATGCCAAAGAAATGTTCACTATTGTTGATGTTAGTTGGCCTGGATCCGTGCACGACTCAAGGATATGGAGAAATTCACAAGTGTGTTTACAATTAAGAACTAAAGCTAATGCTGTGCTACTTGGTGATGACGGATATGGGTAAGAGCCATGTCTCATGACTCCATATCGAAATCCTACATCCCCTGCCGAGGTAAAATATAACAAGCTTTTCAAAAAAAGAGTGTAATAATTGAAAGATGCTTTGGCCAACTCAAACGTCGATTTCCTATCTTACAATACGTTTGTTGCGTGAAGTTGGAAAATGTACCGAAAATAATCGTTAGCTGTGTCGTGCTCCATAACATAGCAAAAACTTTAGGTGATCCTGACTTCGAGCCAACTGAAGAGATACCAGAAGATGATGAAGAAAACCATGACAACAATAGTGATGCCAACAATCGTGATGAACTAGCTCTTCGCCAACAGGGACAGGAAATCAGGAACAACTTGAGCATTGTAATATACAACTTGAATAATTAAAAATAATGTTACAACTTACAAGGCATTTCTTAACCAAAATCGCTATTTATGAAATTAATGAAGTCATTTTGGAAAATGAAATAACATTTTCTGTTTAAACAAAACAAAAAAAATTAACTCAAATAAGTTTTTTCTGTTTAAACTAAAAAAAACAACTCAAATAACAGTTTTGTTCTGTTTAAACAATAAAAACAACAACTCAAATAAGTTTTTTCTGTTTAAACTAAAAAAAAAATGAACTCAAATAACATCTTTTGATGAAGTTTTATTTTTACATATCTTGACAGCACAAATGAAATTTTACAAGTTCCAACATGTAACTAAGCGCTCCCGAAACACGAGTCAACCTTTTACTTCTGCTTGGAGGATATCCTCGCAAGTAAAAGGTAATCATTATGAATATGGAAAGAAAGATTTGCTTATACTTCTACCTTTTGCTTCAGAGAATTGCCTTGTACTTCTACCTTATGCTTACAAGGATATCCTTCATTTTTATGAATACCTTTTCTCCAATACTAAAACACCATCTTTCCCTCTTCCTACTGGATAAAAAAGTTAAGTAGGATCTTAATTTTACCAAACCACTAAGCTGATTTACAGCTCTGCTAGGGCTGGCCCGAAGGATTAGATATTTTTACGTGGCTAGGAACCAATTGGTCATCTAGCAACGGGACCTACAGCTTATTGTGGGATCCGAACCACACTATCGAGAATCGATTTTTTATCACCAGAAACAAATTCCTCTGATTCCTCGTTGGTCGAGTCGGGAATCGAACCTTGGACCACCGGATTGGCAGCCGAGCGCGAAAACCACTCGTCCAGCGAGGAACTCTTCCTACTGGTAAGAGTGAAGACTTGTAGTATGGGTCATGTATGTAACTAAAGCAGACCCAATAGTATCAAGATGGCAGGAGAAAAGCAATAACCAGGTCTTTAGTTCTACCACGGATTATGCATCTCTTGACGACCCGAGAAAGAAAAAGTTCCAGGGCAAATTCATCAAGAGTTCAAAAAGTGTTAATGTTAAAGACCTGCCGCTTACTAGTGATGCAGCTAAATATCACTCATTTCGTGTTTATTGCTAAACACAAAACTGTCTACGAAATAGTGATAGTAAACCTGATGATTGGGGTTGGAAGAGAAACTGAAAAAAATTGATTCCTTGCACGATGGGTAACAGCCCTGCTCCTGATGCCTTAATAAAAGTTACCAGGTGCAAATGCCAGTACTGTTCATGTAAAAAGGATGGGTTGTACTTGTGTTAGATATTAATAGATGAAGATAACTGAACATAACTAACTTGGTTTGTACATGTACTTTTGAGTCGGAATGACAGCAGTTTTTTTTATAATATATTTCTCGACTGTAGATTTTTATCTTTTTATATGTTTATCAGCTCACGGAGCTGATAAATCAGATGATGTTTGTCAGTTTAGGTTGTTTTGTGTCTATTACAACCAATGCAATCCCTAAGCCAGTTTTCAGACAAAAAAAAATTTGTGTCTATTACAACCAATGTAATCCCTGAGCCAGTTTTCAAACTGCAACCAATGTAATCCCTAAGCCAGTTTTCAAACAACAACAAAAAAGTGCAGCTGCATTAGAACAAACTCCTGTCATTTGTTTGACAGAACCCACTATCTTCATCTATTTTTCGTGCACTTGAAATTTGGCATATTTCTTTCCCGCGTCTCTCAAGCAAAATATTAGCGCATGTAAATAAAAACAAATGCGCCAAAATAACGTAATTTCTTCATTCTAAAATGTTACTGTAAAATTAGTAGTTCAGGAGATAGTAAAGGAAATACCAGACGAAATTCGATTTTTCCACTTAAAAAAATTTTCATTCCAATTTAGAGCAAAACCTTATGAAAACAAACTTGTGTGGAATTTAATTCCCTATATTTTAGTTTCAATAAATCCTACCCGTCAGATAAATTTTTCAATAAAAAACCCAGAAAATATGAAAAAATATACCCACGCAATAGGTTAAAAGTGGGAATTACACAATTCTAAAATGGCAGATTTTGTCCTATTTTGGATATGGTGTTACTTATTGTTTAAATAGCATGTTCAAGCAATAAAACAAACTATTGCAATTTGTTTTAATAAACCACCTTGTTTCAACTATTTCCCATGAACTATTGACACGTGGAACATCTTGAGGCAATGGAGAAAATTCCAAAGGAACGACAGCAGTCATGTACCTGGTATGCTTGAACAAAGATTCAACAATGTATTTGCTATTTCTCGACATCTCTACGGTAGAAAATTCTTAAGTTAAATTTCAACTGTAGCCGGTTCTTTTAAATAAAAGAACAAATATACCTAAAATTATGCATACATTAGCATAAACCAAAGGCAAAATGAACTTTCTGATCTTGAAAATCAAAGTTAAATGAGGTAGAACCATAACTTCCATCTAATCGAAATAACAGGAAACTTCTCGACTGTTAAAACTTGTTCATAAATGAGGATATCAAACTTCTTCAAATTAATAGAGCATTACTTTAGATAGTTACTGCTCCCGTAAGGTATAAATTTTCGCTTGGCAGCATTAAGGAGAGAATTATACAAGCGCAGAAAGTGAAAGAATAAAAAAATGTAAGTAAATATAGGCTATATGTCAACATTATGTTCTTAGTCGTCTTATAACAACGTGGACCTTGATGATTCTATCAAAATGACGTTTTAATTCTAAGACGTTAAAAATACTTTAACCCCCCAAAATTATAATTTCATTCAAAATAGTTCTATATAATGCCATGTTCAAAGGATTTTCAAGACATCAATTAACCGACAGCAAAAAAAAAAAAGTGGGAGCACGACGCACTTAACTTTGCCAAAGTATCTTTACATACTTTATACAGTAATAACTACACGACCCTTTACGACCAACTATAAATGTGCACTTCAAAAATGGATTCATACGAGTATCCAGATTACAGCGAAAATTATGAAACGCCATCTTAACTTCACATGCAAATATATTTACATTTACAGGCTGGGATACCATCTGCCGTGTGCAGTGGGGCATCATAAAATGAACCCAAGAATGCTCCAAGTACGTCAAGAAGATCGATAATCAAGAGCGCCATTCTTCGCCGATCCCCAGAGAGACGACAGGAAGCAGTATTTCAGTATCACCTATCGAAGTGTGAATTTTATTCAAATGCCTCTCCTGACTCGAACCCATTAATAGTAGTCATCATATAATTATCTTTTAACGACTTCTGTTTAACAGGCCACAATGTCCTATTAAAAATTTCGCTTTCATGTACGTATGTATATGTATATGTATATGTGTATATATATATATATATAATATATATATCCATATAGATATATATATATATATATATATATATATATATATATATATATACACACACACACACACATATACATATATATAGATACACACATACATAAAAGCGAACTCAAATACATGCAAAATAATACAACCCAAACAAAAACTAGGA
>NC_087217.1:33203592-33216092 GCF_015104395.2 Macrobrachium nipponense | reverse complement strand
CCTTGCCGCCGACATATAATTCACGTCTCTGATAATTGTAACTGAAATTAGTGATGTATGTATGTCTGTATAAAAACACAAATCAGCGGGCTTGAGTGATGTATGTATGTCTGCATAAAAACACAAATCAGCTGGCTTGAGTAAGTTTTTTCTCAGTGCAGGTAGGGTACCACATATCCGTCCACCCTTACATTTATAAGCGCTTTTTACTTGTAATAAAGTTTAGTACTGCTTTACCTGCCACTTTGTCTAGACCTCCCATTTGGTGACCTCCCCGGATTGGACGGTGAAACCAGTTTTGGCTCCAGCCATTAATGGTCTAACTACGGTTGCTCGCCTTCAGAGAACCTTTATTGGACTAAATACGGCGCCACAATCTAGGTCGACACCAACGTCATTAATACAGCACATCCTCCCAAGGTGTGTTTTGGCGTCTCTTGGACAGTTTGGCCCGCCATTAACGACACACGTCAACCATACCTAACACCATTAATGGACTAAATACGGCGCTTTCGCATTTGGTGTTTTGTGACAAGACAATGCCGGGCTCAACAGCAGACAGTTCCTAGGAGGGATCCCAGAACCTCCCAAACTCCGCCACACCTTCGCACACAGCTGCCACCCAGACTGTCAAATTACTGCCCTTCTCCCAGCCGAAAACATCCTCGTAGTTCTATTGGGCAGAGGCCCAAGTTCAGGATCATGGGGTCACAGACGAGGGTACCAAGGCTGACATCATCATGTTGGTTCTACCAGAGGAGGTCTTCAACCCCATCTCCCCGTGGCTAGATATGCAGGTTGGCCAGATTACCTAAGGCGAGCTTAAGCAGAAGCTCGTGAAGACATACTCCCTCTCCATCCCCATTAGGGCTGCCAGCGTCTCAAGCTCGTCATCCACCCAATGAGCGGCGTGGACCCAAAGGACACTTTGGACACTTGACGTGCCACCTACTACTGCTGGAGGTTGGCAAGGATGAGCAGAAAAAAGAAATCAGCCTGTCACGAGAAATATTCCTCCGTCAACTCTGTCTGGAGGTACGTGGACAGATTCTGGAGGCCGACACCCTGCCCACGGTTGACAAGGCCCAGAAACTGACCAAAGAATCCTGCAACCATGAAGGTTAATGCCAAACACCGAAGGAAAGGCTCCACGCAGCAGTGGGGGGGGGGGACAACCCACCCTGGTGTTTCTACCATCAGAAGTTCGGGAGGAATGCCAGGAGATGCGAAGCCTGTTCCTTCTCGTCAAAAAACGGGAAAGACGGCCACCCACATCAACAGCCATGGCTGCAACCATATCAAAACACCCCAAAGATTTCTACGTAAGCAAAGCGATCTCCGGCCGCAGGATGTTGGTTGACACCAGGGAGATGCAGTCAAGTGTTCCTGCCGTTAGGAGAGGACCACAGCCGCACTCCTGACACCACCCTTGTGGCTGCAAACAGGACCCCCCATCCACTCCTACAGGACAAAGCTCCAGAAAATTTCCATCTTAATGCGCACATACATCTGGCTGTTAATCGTTGCAAACGTCAAGGCCCCTCTCCTAGGGTCAGACTTCCTGGCACAACACAGGCTCCTGGTAGACATGAGGAGCTGCCGCATCCTCCTACTTGCCACAGGACCAGGCATACCCACCATGTGTTCCATCATGCCCCACAGATACAGCGCCCTCTTACAGGAGTTCTCCAACTTATTCAAGCCAGAACTTAAAACAGGTGGCCAGGACCCGGGCCAAGCATGGTATACACCATGATATAACTACCATGGGCCCCTCCCACACACGCAAAGTTCCACCAACTCCTGTCAAACCGCCTCCAAGATGCGCCAAGAGGGCCTTTGCGGAAATGGCCATTGCCCCTCCACATGGTTAAGAATTACCCCCGACCACTATACTCTGCAAAACATGTAGGACCTCACTGGGGCCCTTCACGGAGTAAAGGTCTTCTTGAAGATAGACCTACGTAAATCTTATTTTCAGATTCCCGTGCACTCAAGAGGACATCCCCAAGACAGCCATCATCATGCCGTTCGGGTCCTATGTCTTCTACTCCACCTTCAGCATGAGGAATGCCGGTGCCACCTACACGCCTGATGGACAGCATCCTGGGACACCTCCCCTTCTGTATCTAATACGTGGATGACATCCTGATCTTTTCCAGGTCTCTGGAGAAGCACCTACACCATGTTTGGGCAGTGCTGAAGCACCTCCAAGGTTGGTTGGTCGTCGGTTTCAATAAATGCCTTTTTGGTGCAGAGACGGTGGACTTCCTCAGGCACAAGATCTCCAAGACGGCGTGTGCCCCATGGTCTCAAAGGTGGCTGCCGTGGAGAATTTCCCAACATCAACGACGATCAAGGCCCTGCAGGAGTTCATCAGCATGGTGAAATACTACCGCTGCTTCATCCCAGACGTCGCCTGCACCATGTTCTCCTTGACAGAGGTCCTGAATGGGAAGCCAAGAAAAAGGTGTCGGAAGCCTCACAGAAACAAGCCTTCCAACAGACAAAGACGTCCCACACCAGGGATGTCGCCAGGACCCAGACGCGCCATTAAGACTCACCACCGACAATAGCAACGTCGCCTGCAGAGCTGTCCTTGAGCAAGTGACAAGAGGGTTCCCCCGACCGCTCGCATTCTTCAGCAGGAAGCTGATGCCCGCTGAGACCCATTACAGTACCTTCGACCACGAGTTGATGGCTGTCTACCAAGCTGTGCGCCACTTTACATACCTTTTGGAAGGTTCCTTTTTCACCATCAAGACGGACCACCAGCCACTGGTCCATGCCTTCACCAAGGCGGGCGAGCATGGTCCGCAAGGCTACAACTGCACCTCGCAGCCACCGTAAAGTTCGGCTGCACCATCCACTACGTCCCCGGCGAGAAAAATCCTGTGGCCGACACTCTATCGAAGGGTCGAGATCAGTGCCATCAACCTCAGGATCGACTAAGAGGACCTGGCATGGGAACAGGCTGCCGATATGGAAGCTGGAAGTGCCAGCCTACTGCATGGCCCTCACCTCTCTAAGGTGGGAAGACATACCCTTAGGACCCTATGGCACAATGCTCCTCTGCGTCATCAACACCGGCCGCCCCCACCCTTTAGTTCCAGCCTTCCGAAGAAAGCAGGTCTTCAACGTCATCCATGGTCTCTCACACCCGTTGGGGTGAACGATGACGTGACTGCTGACGGAAGAGTTTATAAGGCATGGAATCCAGAAAGACTCGCAGGACTGGGCCAAGAGCTGCGTCCCATGCCAGATGAGAAAAGTCAACCAGCACACCAAATCGAGCATAGGCAATTTCCCCAAACCCAAGCGGAGGTTTGGCCACATCCACATGGACATCATAGGGGCCCTGCCTCCATCCGGGGGCCCCGGGTACCTCCTGACAATCGTCGACTGGTCCACAAGGTGGCCTGAAGCAACCCCGACGACGGAGGCCACCACCAGCACCTACCTGGAAGCCCTCCTCTCCAATTGGATCAGCCATTTCAGGGTGCCAGATAACATCATAACAGACCGCGGACCCGCCTTCCTATCAGACCTGTGAGCTGCCCTGGCCCCACCTGATGGGGACATTGCATCACAGCACCAGCACATACAACCCCACAGCCAGCATCATGGTGGAAATGACCCACCGCCAGTGTTGCCGTTTTGCTGTTTTCTAATCATATCTGGCAAGAAGTGTGGCTTTCTAGATGCCAGTTTGTCGCCATATGGACACAGCATACACATATTCTACAGATATTCCTAAAAAATTCCACATGCCTTATCAAGGTTGCATTCCCCGTGTAAATGTCATACTGTATATTCTTAGCACATTAGTATCCATAATGATTTAGCAATCCATATTTTGTTAATTATATTAAGTTACATATTCACAGAAATGCTGACTCATTGGAGGATGAAGATATAATAGTTATAATGAAATGTATTATATAACTCATTTTTTATTATCCTCTTCAAAGAAAAAAAAATCAAATTTTGGTATTGCTTAATGCATCCTAAATCTGTAATTGAAATAGTATAAGTTGATGATATAGCTTAACCAAGTCCTCGAAGTCACTTGAAGACACACTTGTCTTCCATCCAGTGGCTCTTTGAAACCGCTTCAAGATTTTGCTGAAACAAAAATACAATGCTACTCAGGGTTAGAACTACCCTAAGTGTGTGTGTGTGTGTGTGTGTGTGTGTGTGTGTGTTTTTAAGGAGTTTTAAATTGTAATCTTGATTGTTTTGAAGTATGGCATATTTTAGCTATTTTAATATTGTTCGTTTACTGATAATGAATATATGATAAATATGCCAAAAATAACTCATTTTGTTTATATAAATACTTTTGTATATCAATTTTCCTCGTATTGCGTCATCTGCAAATCATTGAAGCTTTCTATCAAATCAAAATCAAGAATGTTATAGTTGGTTGAAAGAGAAGAGAGAGAAGTAATAAAGCTTATTCGGATTTTCTTGGCAAACAATATCTAATAACAGGTTAGCATAGCAGCTAAAAGGAAACTTCGGGACGAAAGGCTGACCAAAGAGGAATTCAAACCCTGGCTAGCTCGAGTTAAAGATGACGAACCTAAACCTAAATGCAGTACTTGTCACAAGGAATTTAATGCTGACTTAACAACTATCAAGCAACATAAGGCAATGTATATTCCAAAATCATATTGGTTTACAAAATCCATAAAATTAAAATATGGCACGCAATTTTTGTGCAGTTCATATACATTCTTGAGGGAGATTGCAATATAATCTAGGTATTTATTATTGCTGTTATTTCTTGGGTTTTATACACGTTTGTTATTACCGATTTTTTACCTCATCCATATTGATGTTTTATAGATTTTCATTAATAGCGCACAGAGGTTCATGCTGCTTCATCAAATTAAGCAGCTCTTACACAATGGAGAGAGCAGATGGAGCAAGAGGACAAAGGAGTTCCTTTACATCATGGCAGGAGTGTTGCTTTAGCAATGATTTTGAATGTATGCTTCATCTGTGAACATAATTTGCCATTCACAATCGTCGACCACATGGTAAATCTATGCAAGGCTATGTTCCCTGACCCCGACATTGCTCAAGCAATGTGCATGAAAAATAAATGCACAGAGTTAACAAAAGCGCTGGGTATGTGTATGACAAATGACTTAAAGAGAAAACAAATTCTCCCTTATCATTGATGAAAGCACTGACGTTAGCACAACGAAATGTCTGACAAGAGTTGTCAAATTTTTTGACAAAGACATGAAAACTTTCAAGACAGGCACTCTGCAACTCATCAATATGTATGACGAAAATGACGAAATGGCAGGAGAACTTGTTTAGATTGATCATGAACACCTTGCAGTCCTATAACATACCTTTAGAAAATTTTGTTGGCTTCGCTGCTGATGGAGCAGCGAATATTATGGGAGGTAACAATTCAATTAGCAGTAGGTTAAGGGAGGAATTTCTGAGATAGCATTCAAATATTTACCAAGGCATTGCGAAGATCTTGTAAGAAATATTTACACACACTTTGCCCATAGTGCAAAACGGAAGCATGAACTGAAACTTGCCCAAACATTTCTTGACTTAAAGCCACACAAAATTTTACATCCATGTGCTACACAATGGTTATCGTTGCTCGCAGCAGTTGAACGTGTAGTCGAACAATGGAGTGCTTTGAAGCTCTATTTTTCTAAAATTGAGGCACAGGAAAGACCAAAATCAGTTGAATTCATAGTTCAAAATTTAAGGGATCCATCCGTCTTTCTGTACCTAAACTTTTTAAATAACATTCTTCCTAAATTTAACAGACTCAATCTCATGTTTCAGCAAGACGCTTCAACAACCATTTCGTTTGCTTCATGAACATATTCAGCTTTACAAGACTCTATCAAGATATTTTTGCCGCAATGATGTTGTGGACAAGGTCGATCTTGTAGCCTTCGATCCAAGTTTAGCTGTAAATCGCATACCACTTCATCAGATATATTTGGGATCAGAGGTTCACGGTCTTCTCCAAATGGATGAGTATAAGCAGGATAAGGTAATGGTAGACGATGTACGTTCTAGATGTAGGGAATTTTTCATAATGACGTGTCAGCAACTTAAGAAAAGATTTGACCTCAACAACAATTATGGCATCCTTCTTGCACCCAAAAAAGGTGTTGCAAAGTAAGACGAGGAACTATCTTCCTACTCTGCGTGACTTTTGCATGTCTGTACCTCATATATAATTATATATATATAATATATATTATTATAATATATATTATATGGGGGGGAGGGGGGGGATTTGCAGGCTCTTGATAATGAGTGGCGGAATTTAGATACCACCGACATCCCAAAAGATATTAAAGATTGGACTACAACTGATTTCTACATAGCATAATAGATAACGAGGGTATGTATGTTTCATAATTTTTCACAATTTGCACTCCAGGTCTTGGCTTTACCGACTACAAACAGCCGCAGAGAGATTTTTTTCCAAATTGAATTTGTTGAAGTATTGTCTGAAGTAGCCTTGAACAAACTTGTCAATAGATGTCTGAAGGTGTCAGTGTTAACTTCCAGTTTTGTATCCTTGGGTGTTTGGTGTTCTTATCATCGAGGTATAGAGTGAATGTGTGAAATCCTGACAGATAACTACCAAAGCAGCACTCCACTGACCGACTTAATCCCTCTCTCTTGCCTAATTACTGTAAGGATATTGGTCCTCTACATCTGACTTGTACAGTATTGCCTTGCTTGATGTCGGCTCCAATGCAGCGTGTCGCTGATCATCGATTTTCTTTAATGCTGTGATCCTTGTTTAGTTCATATTTACTTTGACATATCTTGTATATATTGATGTAAGGGTATATTTGCTGAAATATAATTGTTAAATTCTATTTTGTATTCTAATTGACATCAGAGTGAACCTATGTAAATGGCCCATCAAGAGCCAGGGGTAACTTATAAAGATGTCATAAGACTAAAATCTTGACAGAATTTAATCAAGACATACCAGGAACAGATTGTTGATACCAGCTCTCCAAGCAGTAACCGTAGTGTCTGAGGGTGTGAAGGACAATAATTGTTGTTATAGATTTAAACCTACTCCTGCAATGTTTAACATCCTTACAAACATTAAATGATAACATGGTGTATATATAAAATATATATTATATATATATAATTATATATATATATTATATATACACCATGTTATTTAATGTCAAATATTGCAGGAATAGGTTTAAATCTATAACAACAATCATTGTCCTTCACACCCTCAGACACAAAGGTTACTGCTTGGAGAGCTGGTATCAACAATCTGTTCCTGGTATCTGTCTTGATTAAATTCAATTTGGAAAAAAATCTCTCTGCGGCTGTTTGTAGTCGGTAAAGCCAAGACCTGGAGTGCAAATTGTGAAAAATTATGAAACATATACATACCCTCGTTATCTATTATGCTACCAAGCTTTATGTAGACATATATATATATATATATATATATATATATATATATATATATATATATATATATATATATCTTTGTTATTGCCTTTAACATGTTTGTTAATTGAATTAATCATATTGTGTCTGCTTTTGTATTTATGTTATGAAATATATTTCATAATAACTTTTGGTCTTTTCATATTCTCTCCCAACTACATAACAATGACCTCTTTTGAATTAGAATGAATCTTCACATATGTTGAAGACATATCTTTATACAGGGTGTCTCAAAAAAATGTACTCACTCGTGATATTCCTAATGACATGTTTCGCGACGTTTGCGAATCCCTTGGTGCGCGTTATCAGCGTTGTCTGGACAATAATGGTCATCAATTTGAACATTCGCAAACATGATTCTTCAAACACATTTGTCTCATGTATTCGATGCTATTTCATTTCGCTCTATGTCCATAAAATAAAGGTTTTCTCATAATTCTAAGAGTACATTTTTTTGAGACACCCTGTATAATAAACTGGGTAATTATCTGTAAATTCTGATTTACCACTAATAGTGAAATTGACTCCATAAATTCATTGTTATAAAATCTTCAGTGTGAGAGTGAAAGACTACCAAAAAACGTGTATTTTTGTTTCATTTTGTGATAGTAGCCCCATCATTTTCTTTGAGTTTTATTCTAAAACAATAAAGAAACCGTTACCCACAGGCAGAAATAAAAAAACTTGGCGAGTTAATATTTGTTGCTTACGCGATCATTCCTCACTCTGTGTGGAATTTGCGGCAACACTGCCCACCGCTCCCTGAAGGCCTCCCTGATCGCGTGCTGTACGGACAAAGCTGGAGATCACAGCTACCTTTAGTCCTCCTAGGCCTCTGTACTGCCCCGGGGGCCAACGGCGAAACATCACCCGCAGAGAAAGTCTACAGGGAAACTGGCAGTACCAGGCGAATTCTTCCATACAAATGCCGGCAATGTGGACATCTCAATTGTGAGACTACAGGAGATGGCCAGAAAATTCAAGCCCTGCCTCAAGACTATCCGACAGGACGAAACATTTCCAGCCCAAAGCGGGCACGTTTTTGTCCAGAACGACGCCCACTGCCCACCTCTGACAAGACTCTACCAATGCCCCTACATGGACAAGGCGTACCTCATCCTAAAACATGGCTGCGAGGATTGGGTCGCCGTCAACAGGCTGAAGCCCACCTTCCTGCTGGACGAGGACAACACCAAAGAAGAACCCGGCTGATGTCCCAAGGTACCACCACAAAACAGATCATCTCCCGAGATCCCCAAGTCGACCAAACAGAGCTGCAGCCACCCGAAGACGACAATTGAGCCTCCCAGGACCCGTTCCAGGGGAGGCATCCTGTCGCCCAGCTCACTGAAGGACACAGATGCCGAGACCCCGTGATAACTAGTCTCAAGGACTCGGGGTCGCCTCCGCCCTCCGATACGCTATCGCAAATAGATGCCATTATGTCTTCCAATAATTATTTCATAATTATTATCTTGGGGGTGAGAGTATTTGTAAGGACAACGCTTTTTCCACAGAATCCTATATATAATTGTTCTAGCTGTGTTGTACCTTATTCCACTCTATAGAGCATTCTCCGGCATTGCCGCAGACATATAATTCACGTCTGATAATTGTGACTAAAATTATTGATGTATGTCTGCATAAAAACAAAAATCGGCTAGCTCCGAGTCGGGTTTTCTCTAAGTGCAGGTCGGGTACTACATATCCATCCGCATCTATGCTTTTAAGCCCTGTTTACCTGTAATAAAGTTAGTACTGCTTTACCTGCCTTTGTCTAGACCTCACAACCCAAACTTTATTTTTGGTCTAAATATCTGAAAATGCCATGTCATTTTCTTAATATTGCTTTAGTTACTGATCAACTTCCTGTTATCACATTTTCTTTAAAAAAAATCAAACTTTCTTTTTCTTCTTTACATGATGAAAGGGTTGCAGATAAGTTACAGAATTATTTAATTGGATTTTCTTTCAACTACTGACAAGCAAGACCCCCTGCTATTATATTGCTACCCTTCAGTTGAAAGTTTCATAGAATACAAAAGACTAAGGCGAATCATTTCTGTCGAGAAAATTCATAAGATATGGAAACTTGATTGTTTACCAACAATTAGGCTAGCCTAGATAGTCTTTTTTTGTACACGGTGACAAGATATGTTTTTCATATTCCAGATTTCCAATCTATTTTCCAGTAATTGCCTTTTATGGTCAGGAAAAGGAAGAACGTCATTATGGTCCTTCTGAGAATAAGGATGGTTGAAAGTGATCATCTTTTAGTGGAAGCCAACTCTCTAGCAGTGACACTGAATATGACAATGAGGCGCAAATCTGCTCCAGTGATCATTTTACTTCCAAAAAAGTCAATGTGTGATATGCTGATCAAAATCCTGGTATCACAAGCTGTGCAGCACCAAGAATGTCAGAAATAGCTTCTTCTGGAGGAAAACCCAGAGATTCTACCCTTGTGTGATTTCATATTGTCCTAGAAAAGAAAAAACTGTGGTGCTATATGGACAAATATGTATGATTCGGTAACTTTTCCTGATTAAGAAAAACCCAATATAATTCAATATTATACTTCGACTTAAGGGGAAATTGTCAAGCTAGAAAAGACTGTTGCAACTAATAGATCTAAGCGCTAGACAAGAAGACAGCTAATGGCAGGTGTGGGCAAACTATGGCTGTTATTTTGTCTTTCAAATGTGTTTTATGTGAAGTTCCTACTTTAAAACACTACTTAATAAAAATTGTTTTCTAACAGTTACTTCGTCTTTCAAATGAATGCATTTCATGTGAATCTTCAACAGTACTTCAAAATATAAATAAAAATTGAATTTTTTCTTAAAAATAATTTTTTGTCTATTTTAAATATTAATTATTTTGCTTAATATACTATGCAGCCCTAAACATTGTGATTTTTTTTTGTGGCCCTTGCACTGAAAAGTTTGCAGCATATAATACCTTTATTTGGATGTTTCTCCAGCCTAACTGAATTGCAAATGCAAACTTCAAAAGAAATTTTCTTCACGAACTTGGACTGGCCCTGGTGCAGCCATTATTACCACGAGGAATAACTTTTCAAAAGATGCCAAATGCATGGAGAGTGAATGAAAAGACCAGACCCGCAATGGATTCTGATTATTCAAAATTGCAAGGAAGCATTGCAAAACATTTTTATATATGCAAAAATTACAACAATGTTTTTGTTCTGTCTCCCAAAAACCAATATACAAATAGCATGGAGTCAATAATTACATGTAATAGTTGCAGCTAAATAGTAAATTCTAATATGGCAGGGTGGTTGGGTCAGTTGTTGTGGGGTCTAAATGACAGTCACTTCCTTACAGTAGACCCAGGGACTTAAAAAGGTAATCATTCAAATACTTTGTATTGTGAAATGTTAGCTTTATGCAATAGGTCATTTTTGACCCGAACAATACAGATGTTACAAAAATTTAACAGAGCAAATTTATATTATGTATTCTGTCTTTGTTCTAAACCATATACAGCTCAGTAAATCAATCTCTAGTAGGCTAATTACTTAAATAAAAACCATAAATTCCACAGCTTTTCTAAACATGGACCCCATGTAATCAAACACATCTAAGTTACGCATTTCTCAACAGGATTCCAATAACTAACATTTCTACATAGGGTTCCCGAGTAGCTAATCAATACACTCGACTAACTACCAGGTGTATTATACAGGTATATTATACACTCCTTTATACTGTAGCACAATGGAGTTCAATGGAATGCGCCTATGAGGCACAATGGAATTTAATAGAATGTTCTCAAATAGTACTTGGGGAGACAAAATTCCAGATATAAACTACACCAAATTTTCCTTACAAGGATAAGGGGAAACTATAAATATATATAATATATATATATATATATATATATATATATAATATATATATATATTATATATATATATATATATATATATATAATACTACTTTTCGATTTTCACATGCATGTTGGAAGTGAGCAGTGAGACATCAAGACTATTAAGGTGCGTCCCGCTCTTCCTCAAAAAGTCGTTGTCTCATCCAGTCTACGAAACTTATAATATTGTAGTTTAACAGTTTAAATGCAACACTGAAGGTCACAAAAAGAAGCTTTCGATTTAGAAGGGCACCTAGAGACTTAATGGTGTTAGGGTTAAACACTACCACAATATCCAGCATGAACTAAACTCGTCAATTATCGATAGCAAATCAGACATGGCCAAGATGTAGTTACCAACGATACAAATAAGCTGTTACAAGGGATGACATTGCCTTTCATACTGGAATACACTTGAGCGATTGAGGACAGAGCCTGCTTGTGCCGGGGTCTCTCTCTCTCTCTCTCTCTCTCTCTCTCTCTCTCTCTCTCTCTCTCTCTCTCTCTCTCTCTCTCTCTCTCTCTCTCTCTCTCTCTCTATAGCAGTCTTGATAATCATTTAGCTGATTATTTTTTTTAAATCGTTAAATGACTATTATGAATGTGAATAGCTTTCATTGGTAAGTTTAAGGCACGGGTAACTTAATTGAGATTTTAATTTCATGAATTGTTTCCCTCGTGAATACTATTAAGAAACTACTACAGCTTTATATTATATATATATGTATGTATGTATGTCTGTATGTATGTATGTATGTATGTATGTATGTATGGTAGTATGTATGGATATTTATATATAATATAATATATATATAGATAGATCATAATATATATATATAGATATATCCATACATAGACTTTAGACTTTTCGTCTAAAGTACTTTCGTCTAAAGCACATTCGTCTAAGGCACTTTGGCCTAAAAGCACATTCGTCTAAGGCGCTTTGGTCTAAAATGCATATATAAAAAGGTAAAATAAAGACAAGTAAAAATTAAGAGACTTACTTTACTAAAATATCAATTTATAAGGTTGAAGATAAAATTATAACTATTACTACACAAAAATTTAATGAAAATGTAAATAAGAGATAGTATTTAGAAAGAACCCTAATTACATGC
>NC_087217.1:33183592-33198592 GCF_015104395.2 Macrobrachium nipponense | reverse complement strand
CAACGCGTATATAAAAAGGAACCCCAACCTCAAAAGGGGTGGTTAACCTAGGCTGATAAATGATACAAAGGTCATCGTTTCAACTTAACGACTCCCTTTCCCTAAGGAAAAGGCAAAATATTCACCTATCTATCAATTTCAACCTATGAGAAAACAGAACACACACCACCAGACTTAGTAGAATACCTTGCAATGATGACTAAATCCCCCCCCCCCCCCATAATATATTCTTAAGCTTCTTTTGACTAAACAGATGCTAAAATTACGGTACTGGAATATAAAAGAACACATTTCGCAAACAGAAGGCCTTTTCCATCCCTGTAAAAGTATATTTTTAATCGAGTAGAAGTAAGTAAATCAATCCACCAGAACTCAGAAATGTCCTTTGACAAAACCGACTTCATTATCCATCCTGAGTGAATCAAAATCCAGGAAAGGCCATTCAAACGGCCATTGTGCAGGCAACACAAAACCAGGAAAGCGTTGACTTTACAAAACGTCTGGTCGCTCTGTCGGCCCTTAATGATCGGTATTAAAACCTGAGGGATATTATTTTCGCCGATCTGGTCGACCTGCTGCTCCACCAGTGGCGGCGAGGATGCAGGCAATTACCTGAGATGATGATGTCTGCCGGTTATGTTACTCATAACTGCTCTCGCGTAATATTTCCAAGTTTACCCCAGAGTCGCTAATCAATCCAAGGTCCTCTTCATTCTTTCAAGGTTCTAGATCTCACCAAGTTCACTTTTCATCTGGCCTTACCTTGCGATTCCGTCACTCCTTACTCGCCTCTACACTCCTTGAAATAAATGTTGTGAAATATAATGAAAAAGAAATTTTTCAAGCCAGCAGAGGGATGAAAATTCCAAAGACATCCACGATACAACGTCTGACTATTCTTTTCAGATCTCATAAAGACATCGCCATTAAATGAGGTCTTGGAATAAGGTAAACAAGTTGCTTTGGTCACTAAATGAGACAAACAGAAATGAAGCACTAACATTCGTGTAGAAATGTTTTCGCTTCGCTTTCCCCTATTCAATTCACTTTCAGAATAGAATGCCAGTACGTAGCGTGAAAGGAAGAAATACCATCAATACACTGTCACTCTTTTCTGTGGAAGCTCTGGCAGCAAATTAATGGCATTTTTGGTTACCATCAAGAATGAGAACAGTCATTGGAAGCGGATTAGTCAGTCAGAAAAAAAAAAAAAGTAAAGAAGTCCAAGGCTAATTTCAGCCGCCAAGTGGCCTGGGGCGCGGAACAATTTGTTAGGGCGAGCTTAATGGCTCAATTAGAAGGGGAGTTGGTGTCGGTCGGGTTCCCACTGACCATAGCCTACCCGCGAAAAACACCACTCACCAACTGACAACCTGTCAAGACCACGGGCTGGCCATTGCTAAACTAACTCTCTCTCTCTCTCTCTCTCTCTCTCAGGAAACTCAATCACTTGTTACAATGAACAACAATTAGCTAGGGGTCGTCATAAGAACGCAAAAGAATTGTGGCAAACTAAGGAATTCATGGATCAAAACCAATGAAACTAATTCTCACAAACATATTACATGTGTATATCAATACATACTTACATACATACATACATACATACATACATACATTACCACACACACACTATATATATATATATATATATATATATATATATATATATATATATATATATAGTTAGTTAAAAATATTGCATCCCAAACACACACACCACACACACAGAAACTATATATATATATATATATATATATATATATATATATATAGTATATATATATATAATGTACACACACACCGGAGAGAAATGTGCCCATATTGAAAATAAACGGCTGTTCCTGACGTTCGCTGATATCGCCTGAAAATACTTGATTTTTAGTATCCCACCTCGTAGTAAGGTTTTACTTCTCTTCTGTAAAGACAAGATAAAACAAAATCGAACTCTAATAAAAAAATTAGAACAAGAAGCGGAAATGTAATAACACGTTCACGCATGATAACGCCAAACCCCAGTAATATCATGTAACGGAAACGCCAACCCAGGTGTGATAACTTCAACCCCGCAGCATGAAATGAAGGTAAACCAGCGCGACAGTTTAGTGTTTGGGGAGGAGAAAGGAAATGAACTAACACAGAGGTGGGAATATCAAAGACTGGGAGGGACAAAGTACGAGAGAAGGACATCCGGAGGCTTCAAGCACACGTACGACATTCTGTAATGCAGACTATTTGTGCCGAGGTCTTTACTGCATGACGATGACAAGATATGCAGGGGGCCAATAAAATGAATTGCAGAATCAAAACCTTAAGAGCGGAAAGCTGTTCATGATTAGCAGTATTGTTAGTCTCAAAACTGACAGCATTCTTATGAACTGTCATCACTGGGAATAGTGCGAGTGCGTTTGTCTCGGTAACGTCGTGAGGACAGGGCAAAACTCAAAATGGAAGGTAAGGACAAAGCTTGTGTCGCAATAACTTAGCATATTCATGAAAACAATGACGTTTCCCCAAAAGGCGAGCTGAATACTGAATTGCAACGCTCGAGCCTGATCAAGATGGTAAGACCTTGTCACTCAAAAATACAATTAAGGGGAAGAGAAGAGCATTTCTAAGGACAAGAAACTGGCTCTTAATCTTCGCTTTTTGGCCGACAGAAGAACCTCGATGACCTAGAGTTTTCAGCAACTCTGAGAATATCAATAGTCAGCTCTACAAAACTTAAAACATGTCGCTGCTGGTGGCATGGTATTTCTTTGTTGGTGACAAAATTGGCTGTAGTGACAAAACTATTGGGACTGACAGAACATCATAACATTACGTCACCCCATACGCCCCGCCCACAATGATCGACTCCAACTGCTGGATTTCATATGCCAGAAAATCGATCAGTCTACATTTCTCCGTGCAGAAAGTTCCTCAGTGTGGGGAGGAGATCGTCAGTAATACAGACAGTTAGGAAAATAATGCCAAGAACAGTGATCGAGTGAACCCTCCTTCATAATGAAGTATATTTTCTCCCCTCAAGGCATTTCTCCTGAGGGAAAAGGCTCCAGGGAAAACGAGTACATTAACTACTTAGCATGCTAAGCAACAGGCTAAGCGAAGCGCTCCGAGCACCCAGCCAAATCGCTACACTATTCACCATTAAATCTTTTCGCGATTAATGGATTATGCAAGCTCTTTTCTTATCAACAAAATCCACAGAAACCCGCTACTGTTATAATAATGAATAAAAAAAAATGGCTGAAATAGCCATAAGAAAGTTACAGTAATAATAATCTTAGATTTATTTACTCCTATCTAGTGAAACAACATTATTATTATTATAATATTATAAAAGGAGTTTAACCAGACCACTGAGGTGCTTTCCAACTCTTAAAGGGTTGGCCCGAAGGATTACATAAAATGCCACGTTTAGGTAGGCCAAAGGCCAAGAACTGGGACCAAATAGGTCATTCAGAATATATATATATATATATATATATATATATATATATATATATATATATATATATATATATATATAAACTGCAAGGTTTTTCATACCAAACACACACCCAATAAATACATTTACTCATGTTCCCCATACATACATACTAAAAACGTATATTAAAATTCAGAATTAGTTAAGTAACTTAAAAATTTGTTTTAAAATTCCTTAAACCCCCTTATGTTTTATACTTCATCAATTATACCAGACTTCCTCAGAAAAGTAAAAATCGGAACTACTGAAAATTAAGAGAATCTGACAAAATTCTTTTATTGGTTTATTTCCAAAATATGCATTTTTGTTCTTTCAATTTTTTAGTACAATTTCTATTCAAATATCTGTTGCGCTTCTAAATCAATGTAAAACTGTAACACGATAATTGTTTTTAACCGAAACTGCTGTCTGCACATGCGGAGATGTAAGCCCATTATGAATAAAGTCATCGACATCTTGGCAAGTACGGGATCAACACGGAAAAACCTTTCCGTCATTCTCGTGAGTTTTAAACAAACAACTTGGACACTTCAATTGCTTCCTTCAACTTACGAGACAAGCTAAACGCATCCTACCATCACCAAATATATTCACACCCGTCGAGGGAAACTGAACACATCCGTCTAATTTATTCCCTCGCACATCAGGGAAGTAACGACACCCGAGTTCACTTTTTCATCTCATAAATAAAAATGTAACAAGTCAATAATTGGGAAAGTATCGGTATTTGTTCTCAGTAACCATCCGACACCATTAAAATATGATTGCTATAAATCCCACTTGCTTCCTCTTGTTGGCTTAACTGATCTTCGTTTCCCGTTTCCCACCGTGCAGATGTCATGTATTGACCAGACTGCAACAGACAAGTAGGCTTCAATTTTGAGCTGCTTCCTAAAAGCTTTGAAAACCACAATGCCTTTTCTGTGGTATGGAATGAGTGCTAGATGATTAACAACACGAAAAGCATCGTTGCGATCAGTTTTAGGGAGCTACGATGTCTTCACTCATTATCATTATAATCAATAAACGAGCCAACCGGACACCTCAGCTAATATTTCTCTGAATGCAAATACTGGATCTTATTTGATACATCAGAGCTCTACTAAAATGCAATCATTGGATACATCGGAATATAGAAGACTGACAAAATCCCTTATAAGAATTTCTTTCAGACACTAGATATAAGTCGTTAGTTGCTTGTTGGAGGGAACACTATATATGCATATATCGGAGGGTAGATATCATCCAAAAAGTCCTCAATCATTGAGATAATGAATCCACCATTCTCAGTGCATGTTAGAAAGATGTTCTCGATACCATGGAAAAAAAAAACCTGGTTAAATATTGCCTAAGCACTAAGGTCTCGACGGGGTGACTGGGAGTCAAGAACATACGCCCATCCCACTATTCTTACACATTTTGCTACTGAAAATTTAATAAATAAAAATTTGTAACTTGGTTAACGATTACCATAAAAAATTTCTAATAAACATACTTATTGACCCATCAATATGCATGTATGGCCCAAACACAGAACCGATACGACTTTCTTCATTTCTAACAGAAATATGCGAGCTACAAGCAGCCAAAAACACTCATGCATTTGAATATGGAAGGGATATGTCTAGGGCGTTCGTCAAGAGTCTGCCATGACAAACAGTTTTTCTCTTAAATGAAAGAAACGTGCTAAATTTTTTTTATATAACATCACTACTAAAATATCGGTACAAAATGTGAGAATTTAAACCCCAGCGATGTAAAATTACTTCAATGGTGCTATACACTTTTAAGTAAGATATTTTTAGAATTTGGTCCCTATTGAGTGTGCAACGGATACGGGTACTTAAATAATTGCACAAAAGCCTTGATCAGGAGGGGACAAAATCCTGAAGAATAAAAGAAGGCCGAGGGCCTATTTCAGAATGAGGAAGGATTATGTAAACTCTTAAGGGTCAGCTTAATAATATTTACATACACAATTATAGTAAGATAATTGATAAAGAATCAGATCTTGTATTGGATGAACAGATGACCCGAGGTGGCCTCAGAGATGAGGGAAGAATCCCGGAGCAACATGAGGTGAACTTCCAGCCTCCACATCAACACCGGTAGCATATCTGTAATCCCCGTAGGAGGGTAGTGCCGTCAGTGCACCTCACGCGGTGCACTGTAGGCACTAAAGGTTCTTTGTGGCGTCCCTTCGGCCCCTAACAGCAACCCCTTTCTTTCATTTTACTATACATCCATTCTCATCCTCTTTTTTTCCATCTTGCTATCCACCCGCTCCTAACAATTGTTTCATTGTGCAACTGCTTTGAGGTTTTCCTCCTGTTACCAATTTCAAACCTTTCTGTTCTCAGTTTCCGTTTCAACCCTGAATGACCTCATAGGTCACAGTGGTGGGCGTTTGGCCTAAATTCCATATCCCATTCCATTCCAGACATGTAACAATTAGCGTTCCTAAATGAGTGAGGGCGAGATGCACACGTGATCAGGGGTCAAGGCAATTTTATGTAAGGCAGTGAATATTCGATTTCGCTAGTGTAAATCTTACGTTAATAATCACTTAAGGGAGTAGTTGCATTACTGAGTGATTACAAGAGGGGAAAGTTATGTTACTGGTCACTTAGAGTACGGGAAAAATGACTTCCACAGTTATGTTACCTCCCAATGAAACATCTTTTACCTGATGCTAAAAACAAGGGATTTATCTCACAGCAAGAAAGAAAACAATTTTAATAAGCCATACTATAACAGTGACTGAAATCAACGCGTGGAACACAACAGGGGAATACAGGGTTTGCTCATGAAAATGAAAGGAATTAAGTTGTAGAACAGCGGTTCACTGACTGCATCAACCTTTGTAACCTCGCACATTGCCTAAATTGTAGATGTGTGTCATCTTCCTGTAGCGACGATGGGAAAGCGATCGTCTTTCAATAGCACAAGTATACTCAAGCTTGCAAATCCATCTCACAAAGGCAAAAGGAGGGGAGCTATGTCTCACCAGTGCAGTGGTGGGAATCTAAGACAGTCTTCCTTATGCAGGATCCTTTTATCCTTTCAGAGATTCAGAAAAGTTTGCTGGCATCTCGGCAGGTGGCAGGGTTGTTGATCCTTCTGTGATCTGCAACCCTAGTGGTCAACCGACCATGTGGTTGCCATGAGGCCAATTCAATATGGCAATGGTTAACCTCTCTCTCAGCCAGCCGTATCTTCGATTTTGGTACCTGTGAGGACAATGCTGGCGCAGTTAAAGTGGGAGGGAGGTCATTCATAGTTAATCCCTCAAAAGAGTAGTGAGTGTTTTAGAGGCATCTGGAACTGTGTTAAATTATCAATGATTGTTCATTTTACTTTACTTTGAGATGAAGATGACAAGATATATTTTACATATATATATATATATATATATATATATATATATATATATATATATATATATATATATATATATATATATCATATATATATATATATATATATATATATATATATAATATTAAATTATATAATATATCTATATATATATATATATAAATATATTATATATAATATTATTAGATATGTTAAGCGACCATGAAGGAAAGTGAAACAGTAGAGTGCTGTGAGATGTTTCAACTTAATGTTCTTTGCTAAGCAGACTGACATATTTGAGAAAATTAAGTGTACAAGCAAGAGCCGTATAAATGACAGATACGGTTTGCAAAGAAAGTAAGTACCTAGAATCTAACACATCTGGAGAACTAGCATACATCTCCTAGCTATCATTACGTAACCTTCCCCAAAGACGGGGACAAGACAATTAAAAGATTATGCAGGGTGGCAACTGACTACTTACAAATTTTTGGTAACCATTAAAAACCTTTTTTGCAAAGTAAACTTATTTTTTAATATATTAAGCATACATATACAAAAATATCTATAAGGCAACTAATTTTTATTGAAGTCAGAGATCTATCTTTAAGGTCATTCTTAAACATGTTACTTATACAAGGGTCCAAATAAAAGAGGCCACGACTGGCATTAAAATTACAATTGGAAGTAAGTTGTATAATAGCAGATTTCGTGACAAGACATCTTTTGATCTTGCAATTACTAAACTGCCAATCCAATTCATCCAGTGGACATTTTTACTTGAATAATGAATATTGCCCAATTTATAATGTTTAATTCGTACTTCTAAGTCCTTGCTAGATTGACAGATATAAAAGGAAGGGTAGTCCATAAATGGAATTCTATAATTATGTTATTGCTTTTATGGGGCTATTTTTTATTAGCATTCCTTTTATTGTGTTATTATAGGAAAAAACATGGCTGACCTTAAAAGATTTTGACAACGATTTTATGGTTTCAAACCCACTAAAATAAGGCAAAGGAACAAAAATGAAGAGGTCCGATAAAAGACCACGACAGCAGCTGCTACAGGAGCACTTCAACTGAGGTCAGGTCACTGTCAATTAAGTCTCGTCGACCGGGACTCTGCCCGGCGACCCCTCCCCTTCCCGGCACCATCCGTACTCGTGTGGGGTTGAAACATTTTTCCCCAAGCCCCAAACTTCACCCTGGTGCTACTTCCGGCCTCCGATCGTCCAAAGACAAGGGTACAGTGGAGTTGGGAATTTGTTTCGGCACACAATTCTCTTAGTTTAATTTCTGCCTGCTCCCATTATATATACATATATATATATACATATATATATATATATATATATATATATATATATATATATATATATATATATATATATTACACACTATCCCCATTGCAAAATCTTCAGGGAATAAGTGAAGTGGAAATATTTGTATCTCGCAATTGGAGGATTTTTCTATTATGCTCCAAGGGAACTAACCACCCACACACACACACACACACACACACATATATATATATATGTGTATATATATATATATATATATATATATATATATATATAATATATATACATACATACATAGGTGGCAGTGTGGGTGTCTAAGGCTTCACTGTGTCCTGTATTTGTTGGTTCGATGGGTTGCGCCCGTGAGCCGATGAATTTCTTATCGACTATAAAGTTTCCCTTCAGTTAACATATAGTAAAATGGGTTAAGAAAAAATATAGGGGTTGATGGGGCAAGAAAGAATCACCCCTTTTCATACCTTTCGCCCTAATTAATCATCATTTTTAGGCGATTTGTTGTTAGAATACCTTTTTGTAATTATTACCATGTGCATATTACATAAAATTTCTTTTATGCATATTTTCAGGATAATTTTTTCCAAAAGTTTAGGGAAAAAATTTAGCAAAACCTTTAAAGTAGCTCATAAGTAGTTTGATTCCCCCCCCCCCCCCCCCCTTTCGCATAGGCCAAGCTCATTTTGGGGTAAGAAAGAATCACAAGGCCCCCCGGTAGCCCCTGTGTATTCTCTATGACCCCTGACCCCCTTCCCGGGGGGGGGGGGGGGGGTTTTTTTTTTTTTTTTTTTTTTGCACCATTCCTAGTGGCTAAGTCTGGGGTAAGAAAAAATCAAAATCACTGATTTTTTCTTGCCCCATACTTGATTTTTTTTTCCCCAAGTGTGAGCAGCTTTTACCCCAAAATTGATTTTTTATTTCCCCGATCATATTTTTTGTCATATAGTGTCTCTTCAAAGCATAATAAATCCTTTTGTACTTGAGAGAAATAAGTATTTGTCCTTTCCAAGGACTGACTGACTTAGCATAGACTCTCTTTTTAATAAGAACATGTTCAGACTTGTTAGATAATACACTTCTCCTGATTTTGGATGGGCATCTAAGCCATACATCTGTAGAGACAATGTTAGTGGTAAAAAGTGAACATATCAGTATCATCAAGCTTCCTGCACATTGTACAGATGTTACAACCATTAGACGTTACTTGCTTTGCGCCTTTAAAATCATACTATGATGCAGCACTGCAACAGCATGTACATCAGACGTGGGCACGAGTGCCATCACAAAAATGTGGCTTTGTGAATATGCTGTGCAGTGTCTGGAAGCAGGGACTTTCGACTGACAATGTAAAGGCAGGTTTTCGTGCTACTGGAATATATCCTTTGAATTCAGAAAAGCACAATAAAGATCGCCTTGTCCTGTGAAATTGAAAACTTTCAAAACATGGCTGGAAAGAGGGCGCCCAAAAGATGACGAAAATAATCCTGTGGTATTGGATGCTATGACTGATAAGGAGGCAGGCATCAACGACTCACAACTAATTCCGTCATCAGCAATTCAGCAGGATGTTTTACAGAGATCTACTTTCATTAGCCAAGAAGTAACGCTAGTGCCTGAAGCAGATGTAGACAAGCGTCTTTTTGATATATCAACCATAGCTAAAGAAGGATCACCCGGCTGCTGTCACTGGCTGGATGTTCAAGGCCCCACTGATAAAGATGAACTTCTTGAAGATATTAAGAAGGATATTCAGCAGCGAGGAACACTTTATGCTAAAAATTTGAGTTGGACGGATCTCATCAATGAAATTCAAGCAAGGGCTCCAACAGGAATGAAGTTTAATATCATGTTGGTAGCAAAGGAAAAGGAAACTTCACTGGAAGAGATTTTGAATTCCAGAGGACGTAGTGGAACACATTCTCTCACAAGAAGAAAAATCAACATGCATAGCCAAATTATCACTCAAGGAGAATGCAGTAAGGAGCTTACAAGTCATCAGGTTCCGAAAGGAAGAATCCATATGAAGTTAAGCAAGAGAAAGAAAAAGGATCCTGAACCACTTTCCGACAGCACAACAACAGTTGAAGAAATAAACTTGGAAAGTGATTCTGCCGATAACGTAAGTTTCAGTTTGGATAAAGATGAAAGCGACATGGAATGTGAACATGAAGTGGTACCAGCTCCAACAGAAACAAGCATTCTTGTAATACCAGAAGATTCTGTTGGAAAGTACTATGCAGTATACTACACTGAACCATGAATGATTTATTTTTTGGGAAAAATGATAAAAACCTTTGCAAATGATGAAGGCGGCACAGTAACGAAAGCTCAAGTTGATTTTCTACAAAAGAAGAATATCTCCAGCAACCCCAAGGAATGGACCTGGATTGATCGGAACAAGGACAAAAAGGACATTGATGCTGTTGATATAACGTACATTTTCTACGGGCCAAAAGAACTTATGGTGAAGAAAGGTTTCTTTAGATTCCCAGATGAAATGGGATATGCTCGTCTAAAGACGATAGAAAAGCATTTGTTAACTGAATTATAGCAGGAGTAGGTATGATTTACAATTCATACCAGTGAAATGATTTTAATTTTGTTTATGGAAATTGTAATGAAAATTTTTTTTTCACAATTAAATACCCAAAAATACACTTTTTTGTTATCTTTTGATATGATTCAACTTTTGTTCATGTTAAACTTCCCATTTTGTATGGAAAAACGCATTTTAGTTTCTTACACATGTTTCTTTAGCCAAAAATAAACATGATTTGTTCTTGCCTCGATATGATTTTTTTTACCCCATTTCGGAATAAAAAAAAAAAAAAATCTTCAAAAATTATTGTTCAAAAAAAAACACTAAAGGTCCTAGGCTCAACAAGATTTACTTAACATTGAATATTGATAAATATGAAAAGGTTTAACTGGAAATACAAAATCAAATAGAGGGAAAAATGAAAGTTTTGTTTTGATTGTTTTTTGCCCCACTTGACTATATGAAAATATATCAATTGCGAGGTAGAGCGAGTTAGATATTAAAAGACACTTGTAGCTCGACGTATGATATGAAATCACAGTAATGTGATATGACTCATATAATGGCTACGTGCGGACAAAAGCACTACAGCATTACCGAGGTCGAGGTGGGTTGATGTCGAAACCACAACAACGAACACCTGAGCATGACAGAATATTTGTAGTTCAGAGGCAGCGTAAACTTGCATCGTCTTCAGTGGCGGTGTAGTTTAAGACTTCACAGTGTCTTGAATTTGTTGGTTCATTGGTTTGCACCCATTAGCTGACGAATTTCTTATCGACTAAAAACTTCCCCTTCTGTTAACATATATGAAAATACATTGTTTCCAAGGTACAGTGAATTAGATATTAAAGGGCATTTGTAGCTCAATGTATATTATATGAATCACGGTAATGGTAATGTGATGGGTGATGTGATGTGATGTGTATATATATACTTATTATATATATATAATTATTGTATCTTATATGTATATATTTTATCTATATTTAATTATAATATATTATTATATTAAATTTCTTAATTTTAAAAAAAATATTTAAAATAAAAAAATAAAATTAATTATATATATATATAAAGATATATGCCACGAAGGAAAAATAAACGAAGGAGTATCTGCGAGACCTTTCGACATTAGACGTCCTTTACTAAGCAGAAACTGACATATATGTGGAAAAAGAAAATACAAGAAGATTCGTATTAACTGACAGATAGGGATTATAAAGAGATTAGTACCTAGAATCCGACACACCTGGAAGATGAGTAACCTTCCCAAACAAGCATAAACAATGGGTGCAATTAAAGGTTTAAGAATCATCTCAGATACAAGGACAAGACAATTAAAGGATTATAGGTGACAGCTATTCAGAACTTGGTAAACAAAACCATATTCACAATACATGTCAGGCAACATTACAATGAAGATAACTCTAAGGCAACTAATTTTTATTCAAGTCTGTAATTATATCTTTGAGGTCATTCTTAAACATGTTACAAATACAAGGGTCTAAATGAAAAAGGCCACGACTAACATTGAAATTACAATGAAAAGTAAGTTGTATAAAAGCAGATTCTAAAAGATTTTGTGATAAGACATCTCTTGACCTTGCAATTACTGAACTACCAACCCAATTTATTCGGTGGTTGTTTTCACTTAAATGAATGAATATTGCATTAGATGTTTGCCCAGTTTTTACAGAATATTTATGCTGGCTTAGCCTTACTTCTAGGCCTTTGCTAGACTGTCCGAGATAAAATGAGGGACAATCCATACATGGAATTTTATATATTATGTTATTACTTTCTCTGGGGCCATTTTTTATTAAAATTCCTTTTAGTGTGTTATTATAGGAAAAAACAAGGTTGACATTAAAAGCTTTTAACAATGATCTAATGGTTTCAAATCCATTAAAATAAGGCAAACTGAGAATGTTCTTAGAATTTTCTTTCTGCGTGTTACTTACACTATAAAACTTTTTGTGGGCTTTATTATAATGCAATATTCATTCATTTAAGTGAAAACAACCACCGAATAAATTGGGTTGGTATTTCAGTAATTGCAAGGTCAAGAGATGTCTTATCACGAAATCTTTTAGAATCTGCTTTAATACAATTTACTTTTCATTGTAATTTCAATGTTAGTCGTGGCCTTTTTCATTTAGACCCTTGTATTTGCAACATGTTTAAGAATGACCTCAAAGATATAATTACAGACTTAAATAAAAATTAGTTGCCTTTGAGTTATCTTCGTTGTAATTATGTCTGACATGTATTGTGAATATGTATTGTGAATATGGTTTTGTTTACCAAGTTCTGATTAGCTGTCACCTATAATCCTTTAATTGACTTGTCCTTGTATCTGAGATGATTGTCTTAAACCTTTAATTGCACCCATTGTTTATGCTTGTTTGGGAAGGTTACTCATCTTCCAGGTGTGTCGGATTCTAGGTACTAATCTCTTTATAATCCCTACCTGTCAGTTATACGAATCTTCTTGTATTGTCTTTTTCCACGTATGTCAGTTTCTGCTTAGTAAAGGACGTTTAACATCGAAAGGTCTCGCAGATACTCCTTCGTTTATTTTTCCTTCGTGGCATATATCTTCATGGATTTATCACGTTCCTAACTTTCGGGATTCAGTTATACATTTATTTATATATATATATATATATTATATATATATATATATATATATATATATATATATATATATATAATATATATATATATATATATATATATATATATATATATATATATATATATATATATATATATATATATATATATATATATATATATATATATATATATATATATATAATATATTTATATATATACAGGCAGTCCCCTGGTTACGACTGTCTCTGCTTACAACATTCCGAGGTTATGGCGCTTTTCAATTATATTCATCAGAAATTATTTCCAGGGTTACGACGCATGTTCCAGAGTTACGACACCTACAAACGCTGATCTGGCAGATGAAATATGACACTAAAAATGCAAAATAATCAATATTTAAGTTTTTTTTTGATGAAAAATGCAATAAGAATGCAGTTTACATAGTTTTGAATGCACCTAAAGCATTAAAAGTAAGGTTTTCTTAGGATTTTTGACAATGTTCTGGCTTACGATGATTTTCTCAAGAACGGAACCCACGTTGTAACCCGGGGACTATCTATTTATCTATCTATCTATCTGCATACATACATACATACATACATACATATATATATATATATATATATATATATATATATACATATATATATATATATAAACACACATACATATATATACACGAGAAGTGGTCATGCCAGTATCTACCCAAGCAGAGGGTTCAGTCTGCCCAAGAGAGTCATGCTTTCACCTCGTGCCAGGGGTCTGCAACTTGGGTAAGTGCAGCCACCTTAGGACTGTTGTGTCAAATGAGATTGTGGGGCAATGTTGAGTACAGGTATCCCCATTCTGGTCTTCGGGCCAGAGGCGGTCGAGCTTGAACTGCAGCAGTGGTGACCCCTTCTGATAAAGCAAATATCTCTTTTAGAGCGGAGGTTGCCCGGGTGGCAGAAGTGACCCTTAAGTACTGAGCACATGGTGATCGATTTTGTCTTCCCTTGGAATTTGTCCGTACCGATTTTGTCACTTTGCTAGTTATTTGTACCATAACTTACACAAGCCATGTGTTCGTCTCATTCGTGAGGGTACTTCTGAGGACTCGCCGGGTAACCAGCGCGAGGAGGTTGCTTGACTTGTTCAAGGATGTTGCCGATTGGCAGATGATTGGGAAACTCATCATTCACACCTCATCTCTCTCAGTGAGAAAATAACTCCAATTTATACATCCTCAATGACCCAGACTAAGATAGCCAAAAGACTGTGACAACTGCTACCCTTACGAGCCAGGATGAGCAATACCCCCCTCAGCCAGCAGCAGGTCTGCTCCCTGCTCCCTCAACAGTGCCACCTAGAGAATACAGTCAAAATTATTGCTTTGCGAGTTAAGTTACTTGGGGAAGTGGCCAAGCAAGACTGCCACACCTGCCATTGTCATGCCCTCATCCTTAGACCCTCCAGCCAAAGGTCCTGTCAGTGTGACACCTCCCAGTGGTAATTACCAAGTGCACCATGTTGAAGCTTTTGAAGACTGAAGCATGCAAATCTCTTTCATACAAGAAGACAGTCCTCTAAGGAGACACCGTCGACAAGACATAACCTCATTACCGCAGAGGTGATAAATCATATGATGATGATACTCCCTACAGTTCTACTGAGGGTCACCAGACCCCACCAAT
>NC_087217.1:33088592-33178592 GCF_015104395.2 Macrobrachium nipponense | reverse complement strand
CATTTTTAATCATTTTAATATCACGGACTTTAAAAAACTGTTAAAGCTTGCTGTGCTGGACACAGCTTTCATTTTTAATGGTAAAGCGTACATACAGGTCGATGGTATGGCGATGGGATCCCCTTTGGGTCCTACCTTCGTCAACATTTTCATGTGCTCCCTGGAGGAGAGCCTATTGGATGAATGCCTATTGGCTTACCATCCCCTTTTCTATAGTAGATATGTCGATGACACATTTTTACTGTTTAGGAATAAAGATCAAGCTGATAAGTTTCTCGAATATGCCAATAATAAGCACACTAATATTAAGTTTACGATTGAGTACGAAAAGGAAAACAAACTTCCTTCCCTAGATGTAATGGTTTTTAGAAAAATAGGGAAAGATTTATGCTATCCTTCACATATATTAGACATTTGTTATAATAAAACCCACAAAAAGTTTTATACTGTAAATAACACACAGAAAGAAAATTCTAAGAACATTCTCAGTTTGCCTTATTTTAACGGGTTTGAAACCATTAAACCATTGTTAAAAGTTTTTAACGTCAACCTTGTTTTTTCCTATAATAACACACTAAAAAGAATGTTAATAAAAAATGGCCCCAGAGAAAGCAACAACATAATATATAACATTCCATGTATGGATTGTCCCTCATTCTATCTCTGACAGTCCAGCAAAGGCTTAGAAGTAAGGCTAAGCCAGCATAAATACTCTGTAAAAACTGGGCAAAAATCTAATGCATTATTCATTCATTTAAGTGAAAACAACCACCGAATTAACTGGATTGATAGTTCAGTAATTGCATGGTCAAGAGATGTCTTATCACAAAATCTTTTAGAATCTGCTTTAATACACCTTACTTTTCATTGTAATTTCAATGTTAGTCGTGGCCTTTTTCATTTAGACCCTTGTATCTGTAACATGTTTAAGAATGACCTCAAAGATATAATTACGGACTTAAATAAAAATCAGTGGCCTTAGAGTTATTAAATTTTGTTGTAATGTATGTCTGTCATGTTTTGTGAATATGGTTTTGTTTACCAAGTTCCGAATAGCTGTCACCTATAATCCTTTAATTGTCTGGAAATTGTATCCGAGATGATTGTCTTAAACCTTTAATTGCACCCATTGTTTATGCTTGTTTGGGAAGGTTTCTTATCTTCCAGGTGTGTCGGATTCTAGGTACTAATCCCTTTATAATCCTTATCTGTCAGTTATACAAACCTTCTTGTATTGTTTTTTCTCGTATTGATGTCAGTATCTGCTCAGTAAAGGACTTATAAAGTTGAAAGATCTTGCAGACCTCCTTCGTTTATTTTTCCTTTGTGGCATTTATCTTCATAGTTATATTTATATATATATATATATTATATAGTATATATATATAATATATGCTATATGTATTGTATATATATATATATATGTATATATATATGTGTATATATATATATAATATATATATATATATATATCATGTATTATGATATATATATATACATATATATATATATAATATGTGTATATATATATGTATATATATGTGTATATATATATATATATATATATATATATATATATATATGTATATATGTATATATATCTATATATACTATATATATACATATTATATATATACATATATATATAAATATATTACACATATATATACATTATACATATATAATATATATAATAACATAACTATACATATACAGTCTTATATATATATAAAATGTATATGTATATGTACATGTATATGTATATGTATGTATATGTATATAATATATATATATATATATATATATATTAATATATATATATATGTGTGTTTATATATATATATATATATATATATATATATATATATATATATATATATATATATATATGAAGTGCTGTTCTTAGACATACAGTTCAATGAAATAAACACACTACTTTCTGGTAATAACTACATTTAAACACAATGAATCTTTCACTCCTGTGATAAGCTAAAACACTACTATGCCCGTAGTCAATAAGGATTTTGAGTCCTAACTGGCCATTCTTTATCATCGAAACCTAGTTTCCTGTAGTGCGTCGCTTGTCATCTATTTCATGGGTAGGAATTAACGGGTTCGTCGCATTCAAGCTGCAATATTGTTCTTCTGTTGGTGTGTTCAAAATTAACAATTTTCCTTTCTTTCAACAATAGTATTGTTTTGGTTTCTTTGAAGTTCACTTAGGGATATCTTGAATCTCTGGGCAACTGTTTGTTTTTCAAGTTTCTTAATATGTTACTAACAATACATATCTTTGATAAAGGATGTTCTGACGTTATTCCATAGATTATTTGTTCAAACTTACCATACCCAGTTAAAACGTCGATTAAATAAGGAAAAAGAGAACAGAACAGCAGACACAGATGTATAATAAATACCCAGATGAATAGTGAAATTTTTGTACATGTTAGTGAATTCAGCCATAGTGAACAAGAATTCTAATAATACACGGCCAAAAAACATACACGAACAATTACTTTTGAGGACCCAATGGCAACGGAACTCTTCGAAAAGCCACACTAGGCAACGTAAACTCCTGAAGATTCCATCGAATATCAGTAAAACTACGAATACATTAAGGTTTTTCGACTACTTTTATGCTTGGCTTGCAAAGCAAATCTGAAGGATCCATAAAACATTCAAGTTACGGAAGGATCCATAAACACTCAATTTACGCACAGAAATCAAACTTTTCCATTATCTTTTCAGAATTCATCTGGTTCGTAGACACCGACCTTCAATGTTCCTTAAATAATTACTACAATAATAAAACCTGGGTAAAATATTCCTTACCTTTCTGCATGGAAGAAACGGAGAAAATATTCCTTACCTTTCTGCATGGAGGAACCTGCAAAGATAATTGTACGATTACATTTTACAATTCCTCAAAATTTTTTCGTAAAACTACAAATATTATAAACGTAAATATAATTAACACAAAGGAGAATGCTGACAAATGCCATAAGAAGGTGATTACTGCCAAACTGCACACTAATTAAAGACTCTGAACAATAAAGTGAAATTGTCTAAAATCATGCCCAAACCTAATTAGAAGCGCCATCTTGAATCAAAAATCTTTTAATCGTAAGCGTCACCTTTAGAGAACAAACTGAAATTAGATCATCCGAAGTCCATGTAAGACTCGTCGTCCTTGGTCTCTTCCACTAGTATTGTATTTTTTTCCCCCAGCACTTTTTAGTTCTCTAATAGGGTTTTTCAACCTTCTGGCTCGACCTTAAAAAGCCCACCTTTCTGATTATTTCATTTGTTCAAAATTGCAGGCGGCCTATCGAAACAATCACGGCCCAAAGAAATGGTGGTATAATACGCCTGCTCAAACAAATTGGGTTGCGCATGGTGAATCACATATATATGGCAAATTTTACCTATTGTTGATATGTTCTGTTGACATATAATAAACAGCATTTGGTTCGTGTTCTTTTGGTTATCCTAAATGTAATCTGGTCTGCAGACCATTCAAGTTCCATTGTATAAAAAAATTATTGAAAATATACATATGTATGTTTAGGTTTTAATTTCTTTTTGTGTATTATCAATTTCCAACTTTTTCTAAGATTTTATTTACATTTACTAGTTTCTCTTTATAGCATATTAGGGGTCCAAAGTAAATACACTGCTTTTCGCGAGTCCAAACTAGTATTCTTTTTTATTCCTGTATATTCTAAAATTCCTTAGTGTTTGTTAATCTGCTGTTAATCTGTGTGTTAAGACTCAGTTTTTGTTGCATAGTTCAATGAAACATTCGTTATATCCACTTGCGTTTTCATGTACCATTCTTTCATGTTTACTCTTGCTGCACCAATTATTGTTGATGGAGTACTCTCTTCTTCCTTCACAATCATCCTTGGATGTTTTGAGTATCTGCTTCCTTTGGTTTTATTATTGTTTTTAGAAGACAATGGTATATTCTGATCGTTTTTTGGTTAATGTTCTTTCTTCGGGTCTTTGTCTTCAGTTTAAATCATATTCCTCTAATAATAGTTGGTTTTTGGTTTGGGTGGCGTTTTCTCTAAAGGCCTCTTTTTATCTTCAGCTTCCAGTTCATTACAACTTCTAATATTTCTGAGGTACATGTATATCTATTATCTTCTTGTGCTTCCATTTGCCTTAATATCTCAAATGGATCTGAAAAAGATATCCATAACTAGCATTTATGTTTTTCTTGGTTCTCTGCTATTATAGTTTCTTCTTGCAAAGCAGTTGTTAAAATGCGAGATTCATCTATTCTTTGTTACCCTCATCTATTTCTTTTGTGTTTCATTGTTTGATCCTATTTAAGTATAAAAGGCTAATCCTCTAACTTTCAATTCTAAATTGGCTCATTTCCTCTCCAGCAGTAATTCTAATTCTGTACTGGATACGTAATACATGCATTCTTAGACCTTGCATGGTGATTTCTGCCACAATTTGCGCATTCTGGTTCACTGCACATCCAGTGTGTGGCTTCTTCGTTACATAATATACTTTGGCAATTTTCATCTTTCATGTCCGTACATAATACAGGCTTGGCACTGCAGTGGTTTTGGAGCATACGGTCTTACTTCTCCGTTTCTGGCCACAATTTTAATTTTTAAGGGCAATTCTAGACCATCAAATTTTATCTACTAACCTCAAAATTTGACATGTATTTTGTCTACTTGTTACGTTATATATTTCACAATCCTACTTGTTAATATCTATTTTTAAGGGATCATAGTAACATATTCTTTTCAACTGGATCGTTATCATCAGGAATTACTTTTTTTACGTTATCATCAATGTTTGTTATCCACTATCACTTTCGGATTCATTTTCTGTTATGGTTTCTATCAACCACATCTGGTCTTTTCAATGTCTGAAAGACATTTCATAGGTTGTGTCTACTCAATAAGTAACTTCATTTCTCTTATAAGAGTACACGACCACTCATACACATTACTATTGATATTATATTATTATCATTATTATTATTATTATTATTGTTGTTGTTATTACTATTATCATTATTAGTCAAGTAGTTACACCGAACACTGAGCTGACTTTCAGCTCTCATAGAGCTGGTCCGAAGAAAAAAAAAAGTTCTAGGCCTAAATAAGATTAAGCTGTGATGAAGGATGAGTAGAAATTAAACTAAAAACTTCACAAGGTACACACACTAACACTGGGAACACATGCATACAATAAATTTTTTCATGTATCCATATACAGAAAAAAATAAAATAGGAACAAGTTAAGTAGCATTTACAAATTTTTCGTAATTTCATCAATAATTAAATTAATATTTCATCAATTATAATACATCTCTTCATAAAGAAAACTTGGAACGACTAAAACTGCAAATTCTGACAAATATGATTTATTACCAAAAGTTGACACGTACGTGAGAGAGAGAGAGAGAGAGAGAGAGAGAGAGAGAGAGAGAGAGAGAGAGAGATTCAAAGTCTATTACCCCATTCTGTTTGAAACAACTTGAAACCCTATTTTACTGAAAAATACAGCCAACGACGACTCAGTTTTAAAAAAGGTAATACATATTATATTGTTCGAGTAATTTATATACCCTCAAAATATTTTTTTTAATTTTCAACGCCAATCTTAATCTAACGTCTTTCTTGATACAATCTATGCCAAAATTACCACTGCACAAGTCCAACATAAGAGAAAATTTCCAAAGAAAACGGTCCAAATTCCTAAAAAAGAAAACGGATAGTAATTATGATACTCTATAAAGAATAGACCTGAAATTGAAACCAAGTTTTGCACCTGACGGCGAAGTTTTCTAAGAACGACACTACAATGCATTCTAGAGATCCATGACAGTGTTTTTCGTAAACAAACTTTAAACCGACTTAAGGATTTCCATACTACTAAAATGAGGTTCAAGGTGCGCTTAATCACCCAACCATCCGCAAATGTGGTAGCGTATATCGTGACGTCAGTATAGCGTATCCTCCACTATACCTTTTCAAATGGTTATCAGACTTTTGCTAAATGTCATTTTACCTATCCTGGGGCCAAACGAAATTTTTTAAAGGAAATTACTATGAGATTCAGGGCCTCTGTAACACGTTTTTTTCGCAATAACTTTTTATCTATGCATTTCATAAATATAACGCTTATTCAGAATATATATTATATCTACACAAATTTTGACACTATTCTGCATTACGTAGGTTGAATAAATTTGGTACTTATAATGTAAAAGTGACTTTTTTTTGAAGACGGGCCAACTTACTCAGAGAAAAGGTTTCGAACGCACTCGTTACGTAACTTATGACAGCACTTCTTCCCTCTTTCTCGATGGATGATTGGCTATACGTAACGAAGGCTAAACCTCTGGATACAATGATATACAAATTTAAATACAAGCAAGGCAGTACACCTTTATGAACTCTGGAACCTCTCCACTGATAATTATCATAATGAACAAACCAACAAAATATGTTAATAAATACAAAAACACTTCGATTATTAGTCTAACTCCCAGCATAGATTTCCTAAGAAATTACAGTCCACTTTATAGGTCACATTCAGATTGACAAGATGTAGGGAATAGTTGGTAATTTTCAAAGACATAGTAGACAAGCTTGATTTGATAACTACTATATCCAATGTCAAACAATTTTTATTTATTGGCTATCTACCTATTTACTGAAAAAAATAGCCGGTACCGTATATTGGCTTTAAACCTTCACCAATAATTATCGTCAGACTAATGACTTCATGAGGCTCCACCCACTTTCGCCACGTAATAATTCAAGATAACACTGAAGGCTACCATGGGCATTGTTGGATTAGAAAATTTAACTTCTGGCAATAAAAACTAATTTCTCGAGTAGTTGTAAGAAGTGCTAAATGATCCTCAAGGATCCCAGCAGTTGGCCTAAACGTTTAATTCATGTATATTACTGCTATACTGTTGCGGCACTACTGCTACAGTAGTATTACTACGCTAGCACTGATTCCCCACCCACATCTATGTATCGTTCCGCCATTCATAAAGTCTTTGGGTTTCAGAGCCGATGGAGTTTCTGTCTAGTTGATGGGCGGGGCAACATTTCGTCACAAGGTTTGTTTACCTTGCTTACGTAATGAATGTTTTTCGACTCTTGGCTAGTAATCATTGGCCATGGCGTCGGCTAAATCATTTTTACTCTATAAAAATTAAAACCATAGGGTTTAGGTTATTGATAATGCTGACAAAATTTGTGTGGGGTTGTAAAATATACATGTCAACTTTCAGCTACATCCGATGCTTTGACAAGGAGCAAAGTGCAAAAAACCGTGTTACAGAGACCCTGAATCTCATAGTAATGTATATAATACATACTAGCTGTACCCAGCCAGGTCTTACGGTGTCCAGTCTGGTTAAATCAGTGGTTCCGCGAGCATCCGTCCCATAGAGGCTGCGAGACCGGTTCTTAAGGGGTGCGAGATGCCTATGAATAATTCAAGCAAAATATATTTTTATATACGCGTTACATTTTCCTGGAAAAAAAACTTTTTGCTTCAGAAGTGTTATGACAGAGATAAACCTAAACTTAATTTCCTAACGAAGTGGCAAGGTTGCAACAGACTCGAGTAAAGGGTACACGTATGTGAATGGGATGGACGAGGAAGGGACGCGTATAGGACACGTAGGCGACGCAGAGAGGGGGAGGTTATGTCTCAGATCACACCTCCCATCTGCACCATCAACACACAGTCTGCTGCTTCAGTGAGTTATGATTTTCTTGTTTTAATAACTTTTTCTTATTGATACATATACAGTAGTGGAAGATTGGTTGTGTATTATTTCTGATTTTGCTATCTTCACAGATTTGAATGGGCAATTCGGCTGTTTGTAACATAGATCAATACTGTAGCCGTGTAGGTACCCATTACAATACTTTCAAAGAATGTATTGTGATGGCTGGAAATATACTGGTCAAAACCACGTATTTCAGTTTTTCCATAACATATTTTGGTAAACAATTCATAAAAAGAATGACGACTATATGTCAAGTACGGCTTCACTTGTGCTACAGAAAAGGATGGAACACAAATTTCAGTGTATCCTCTGATTGATTGATTGTATCTATTAAATCTGGCGTCACAACTTCTGGTTAATTGACACCGAAATAGAAAAAATTAAATTTAGTAAATTTTACTTAAAAATATCTATAAATATATGTATATAAAATTTTTTTCATATATGTAAGTTCTTACATAGACAATCTATGTATAATTTAAATTTGGATGCAGCACACACTTCTCCAATGCGAATTTGAAGCCATCAAAACTCTATGAACATTTCAAGAACAAACATGGTGGCAGGAGTGCAGGAAATGATAGCGTGACATTAAGAGCCAAAAGAGCTAGGTTTGATCAGGCTGGCACTCTGCCTACATACGAATTTTTGCCAACAGAGAAACCTTTACTGCGTGCTTCTTAACAAGTTGCATACCAGATTACTAAGTCAAATAAACCTCATACAATTGGTGAGGAATTGATCAAACCATGTGCCCTTGAAATGGCAAAGATTGTTCTCGGCAAGAAAGCTGAGAAGAAGCTGCAACAAGTGACTACCATTCTCTCTCTGCTTCTTCTTAACTGCTATTATCTTAATCTTTGATGTGGAAATTACACTTCTCCCCCTAACTACAGTGTCTTTGTCAAACGATGTGATCCATAACTAAATCATTGACAGGAGTGATGACATCCATGGAACAAGTTGTAGCTGACATCAAGGCTAGTCTTAAGATTAGCCTACAAGTGGATGAATCAACAGATGTATCAAACTGTTGTCATCTATTGCCAGTAGTTCGTTACTTGAACGAGAAAAAAAGTGGAAAAAGTTTTCTTTTCTGTCAGTCCCTAAGACAACTGCACAAGCTAGATGTTTCATAAAATACAAGAATTCTTCAGAAGAAACGAACTTCACCTTGGCAAAATTGATTCAATATGTACAGATGGTGCACCATCCATGCTGGGCAATCGCTCTAGGTTGGCTGCATTAATGAGGAAAGAAATTCCTAACCTGAAATTCACTCACTGCTTTCATCATCATCACGCTCTTACAGCCAGGACATTGCCCCCAGATCTGAAGAAAACTCTGGATGTTTGTGTTTAGGTTGTGAACTTGATTCGCAGCCATGCTTTGAATCATCGATTGATTCAGTCACTTTGTGAGGAAGTGGGCCAGGAAAACTGTACTTTTGTACCATACCGAAGTGAGGTGGTTGTCACATGGTCGTGTGCTATCTCATTTTTGAAGTGAGGAGAAATTAATCAGTTTCTCCGTGAACGGGTACAAGAACTGGCTATATATCTCTGCAGGGAAGGGGACTTAACATTGTGACTGCAAGCAAGAAATTGGCTGCATTCAAAGAAAAACTTGTCTCGTGGATTAAGCATGTGAAAATGGGGAATTTGGTAAATTTTCCCTGCTTGGAAGTCACGAAAAATGCTACCCTGCATCAAGACTTTGTTGCAAAAATTGCTGAACATATGCAGATGCTGTGTACTTCATTTGAAGGTTACTTTTCGTGTGGAGAGCTGCAAACCTGTGACAACTGGATCCTGAACCCTTTCAGGCAGAATTTGGACGATGTTGATGATGACAGCGGGATCAAGGAAGATCTCATTAACCCAAGACAATCGTGGAACCCAAATGGAGTTCACCAGTGGTCAGCTGGAGCACTTCTGGGCTTCTCAGCTGGAAGCATACCCTGTACTAGCAAAGGAAGCTCTCGAAATGTATTTACGTAGTTTTGTTATTAATATACATCAGATCAACTTTGTATTTTTTGCATTTTGTTGTATATCAGCAATCGGGGGGTGCGAGAACTGATTGCCGATTTGAAAGGGGAGCATAAACTGAAAAAGGTTAAGAACCACTGGGTTAAATGGAAAAGGGAAAAAGGTTAAGAACCACTGGGTTAAATGGAAAAGGGAAAAAGGTTAAGAACCACTGGGTTAAATAGAAAAGGGAAAAAGGTTAAGAACCACTGGGTTAAATGGAAAAGGAATTCTTCTCTCTCTCACACTTTTTCCATCTTTCTCCTACCTAACACCCACTCTACTCTCACTCTCTCTCTCCTTTATCTTACTCTACCAATCACTGTCTCTTTCCTTTATTTATACATAGCATCACGTTTTATATACTTCGTGATCAAGTTATTCATATATATATACTTTTTTATAACCGAGATGGGGGGATGGCTCCGTGTCCAAGTTACATTACAAGGCACTACTTGTTCGAAATGGTCCAAGTTAAGGAAAGGCAAGAACTAAACTGCTTAATCAAGCACAACTGTCAATTCAAATTTACTACCATAAATTATGACAATGTTAGTACACTCAATACTTTAGTTGCATGGAAATCGATACATCGGGTTTAAAAGTTGTTTACGAAAAACACTATTTCATGGCCTCTGGAATGCACAGTAGTTCAGTTTTAATAAGAGTGATTTTTTCCCTTTGACTAATTAGCCCAAGTCATCTTGAATAAATTTACAATTAACAAGAAGACTTCAACACAAACTAGTACCATCAGGCCCAACATTTAAGAAATAACGAATAAAAAAATTCGTCAATTATTATACAAATACGTAGAACCAAAAAATTCCCAACTGCAAAGTCAAGAAGCATGATGATAGGTCAATGCTGTTGGGGCATCAAGATATTTGTATAAATATTCGTGGTCCGAAGCTACTTTGTTAGAACCAGATAAACCTGTGTACTAGATCAAATGAAAACCCAAAACCTTTCCAAGACTGATTGATTGATTGTGTCTATTAAATCTGGCGTCACAACATCTGGGTAATTGACACCGAAATAAATTAAATAGAAAAATTAAATTTTATATAAATTTCATATAAAAACATCTATAAATGTATGTACATAAAAATTTCGTTCATATATATGTTCTTACATAGACAATCTATGTATAATTTAAATCTGGTTGAGGAGGCCCGCCTCCCCCATAAATTGTAGCTAGGATAAAATTACCTACTCTGTCACGACCCCAAGACAAGAACAAATGTCTCAAATTCCCGAATCTGGGACATTCAATCAACAAATGTTTCACAGTCAAGGGCACAGTACAGTTCTCGCAAAACGGAGGATTTTCACGAGACATCAAGAACCCATGGGTGAGTCTTGTATGTCCAATCCTCAATCTGCACAACATCGTTTCTTGTCTCCTTGGCATATATGGATATGACCAAGGAGAGACTGATGAAGTGATACTGCGCATTTTTTGATTAGTTAAAATATCCTCCCACTGGGACCTCCAACATTCTTTAATTCTCTGAGAAACTAGGGGATATAAATCCCAATATGGTAGTAGGCATCTTGTGGGTTCTGGGGAGTTGACTGCCAACTTTGCAAGTCAGTCAACTTTATCATTCCCATCCACCCCAACATGGGAAGGCACCCAACATTACTTTTTTTCTTTCCCTCTTCTTTTCAGTAAAAGCAGCCATTCAAATATACATAAAATCAGAGGGTTTAAAAGGTTAAAAGAACAAATTTAATCACCTTTAAACGATGTGTACTTTCAGGAATGAAAAAATACTCAAAGTAGCACGAGTATAAAATGGAAAAACAAATCCCAAAGCTTCTGGGATCCCCGTATGCTCTCTCTAGACTTATTTTTAAATATGTATCGAAACATAACTGTGGACTTTTTTCTCAACTTCAGGAATTATGTGATTATATTTAAAATCTCAATTGATGAAAGTGCTTCAAGATAATGAATTACTCAACCCTATGCATTCCTTTAGTTAAATTTATAAAAATTAACTAAATTTAACAACGATGACCATGTAAAACTTTACAATACATTACGCTGGTTATACCTTTAAACAAAAATGTATACAGAAATATATGTAAAAATAAAAAACTACAATGCCACATATTTATTATTATGATTATCATTATTATACAGAAGATGAAACCTATTTTTATGGAACAAGCCCAAAGGGGCCACTGGCTTAATATTCAAGCTTCCAAAGAATGTGTGTTCATTAGGAACTAGTATGATGAGGTAGAGCGAAATACTGAGAGACCACCCTTATTAAAAATGAAAATTAATTAATAAATAGTATTAGATTAGTAATGTATTGTACCTTTCCTTGAACTTAAAAGTTCCATTGATTGATTGATTGATTACTATAATAATCTAGCATTGCGACAACTAGGTAATTGAAGCCAAACTATATATAAAAAGACCCTTTAAATTTTCATAATAATAAAAAAAATATTAAGAAACAATAAAAGATACAGGTAATTATAAAATATAAAAAGGAAATATAATATAAAAAGAAAAGCAATTATATATATATATATATATATATAATATATATATATATTATATATATATATATATATATATATATATATATATATATAATATACACACACACACACACACACACTATTTGGATTAGAATTAAGGCACTAGTGTTAAAAAGAAATCCAAATATGCCAGTCATGTTAGAAAAATTTTATTTGCTCCTAAAATTTTTGACAAATTAAAAACCTAATTTTCCTTCCCACAGTATACAAGCAAGTGCATAATAGTCAGTGGAACTAGGCAATCTTCACAGTAGGTTCATGATCACGACTCGTGAAGTAGGAATATGTCAGCCTAGTATATCCGATAGGCAGGCAGCACAGCCCCGTTTCAAACCTTCTGGGCTAAAATTGTACGGCCAAGGATTGATTGCAGATGCAATTGTTCTCATTCTTACATTAGTAGTTGAATCAGACCAAATATTTTGCCTAAGTACTTTATGCTTCTCTCTAATTGGAGGATATAAATCTCTACACGGCAGCTTAAATTGATCTAGGTTCAATCCGAGAACCAGCCTCTTTGGAAATTGCATCAGCGCGTTCATTCCCGGATATTCCAACGCATGATGGAACCCAACAATATTCAATATTACAACCCCTCCGCTTAGCTAAATACTATAACCATTCTAAAATACTTGAAACTACAGTAGTACCTCTAGATACAAAATTAATCCGTTCCGAGGCGGCCTTTGTATAATGAGTTTTTCGTATCTTGGAACACATTTTACATGTAAAATGGCTAATCCGTTCCAAGCCCTCCAAAAACACCCCATTAAATTTCATAATAAAGCTAAATTGACCTATAAACAATGAAATACTACAACAATTTGGACCATTCAATACCTAAATTAAGAATAAAAATCCAAACCTGTAAATAAAGTGTATAATTAGTGTACAAGAAATATTATTACTGTAACGTAAAATGTCGAAGCTTACCTTTCGAGTGAGGCTATCTCCGAAAGTGGCGGCAGAGGAGGAGGAGGAGGACAAACGGCAGATAACGTACGTACGTACGTACACTTAACTTTACGAAAACACAAAAAATTTAAGGAAAACTATAAAAATAAAATTTACGAAAAACATTAACAAAACTGTAACACTTAACTTACAAAAATCTAAAAATTACGTAAAAATTTTTTTTCTTTTTTTTTTATTTTTAACTATTTTTTTTTTACTTTTACGTAGCTTTTTTTTTTTTTTTTTTTTTTTTTTTTTTTACAGAATTTCAACTTCATCACCACTTTCAACGTTATGTTTTTCATCACTTGGTTCTTCCTTTTTGTTTTCAACTTTCTGTTTTTTATCACCTGGTTCTTCCTTTTTGCTTACTCCTGCTAATGCTGAAGGCCTCTTTAAAAAATAACTATCCAAGGAAGATTGCTTCTGCCTGCTTTTGACAATGTTCTTGAAACGACTCAGGCAAACGTCATCGAACTGCGCAAGCATACGACCTGTGTGAGCCTTTTCGGTGTGTCTTTTTTTCTATGAACGATTGCACTTTATGAAAAGCGGCTAAGACCTCCTTAATTTCTGCCGTTGTCATAGGCTCCTCCTCTTCATCGCCGCTGCTGGAGAACTCCTCTTGAACGACGTTATGTTGCATGGCCTCCAACTCCTTCAGGTCATCCGTCGTAAGCTCCTCTTGGTGCTCCTCGAGAAGGTCGATGTCGTCCTCGTCGACGACCAGCCCCATGGACTTGCCGAGTGCAACGATCTCGTCAAGATCTGGTTGCGAAACAGTTTCGGGATCGTCAACTGTTTCGGACTCAGCAGCACCAGCTTCGCCCACGTCGAATCCCTCGAAGTCTCGGTCGGATACGGCATCAGGCCAGAGTTTCCTCCACGAGGAATTCAAGGTTCGCCTCGAAACCACTTGCCAAGCTTGGTCGATGAGTCGGATGCATATGACGATGTCAAAATGCTCCTTCCAAAATTCACGCAAGGTGAGGTTTGTGGTATCGGTGATGTCGAAACATCTTTTGAAAAGATGTTTCGTGTACAGCTTCTTAAAGTTCGCTATCACTTGCTGGTCCATGGGCTGGAGGAGAGGGGTGGTGTTGGGCGGAAAAAAAAAGAATCTTAACGAAGGAATACTCCGCTAGGATATCTTCCTCGAGGCCAGGAGGGTGGGGAGGGGCATTGTCCAACATCAGCAGACATTTCAGGGAGAGGCGCTTCTCTTGCAAAAAACTCTCTTCACAGTCGGGCCGAAACACAGATTTACCCACTAGGTGAACAAAAGCCTCGTTACCCAGGCTTTTGCATTAGCCCTCCACATCACTGGAAGCTTCTCCTTCAACACTTTGTGGGCCTTGAAGGCTCAAGGAGTCTCGGAGTGATACACCAGTAGGGGCTTCACCTTGCAATCCCCACTGGCGTTCGAACAAAGTGCGAGCGTAAGCCTGTCTTTCATAGGCTTATGCCCGGGTAGCTTCTTCTCTTCCTCCGTGATTTACGTCCGACGAGGCATTTTTTTCCAAAAAAGGCCAGTCTCATCACAGTTGAAAACCTGCCGAGAACTGTAGCCTTCCTTGGTCATCATCTCGTCGAAAGTCTTCTTAAATGCTTCGGCCGCTTTCGTGTCCGAGCTGGCAGCCTCCCCATGACGCACCACCGAATGGATGCCAGTCCGTTTACGGAATTTCTCGAACCAGCCATGCGAAGCCTTGAACTCTGGGGTTTGCGTTTAAGTCCCTTCCCCTCCGTCGTCTTCCGCCTGCGCAATCAAATCGCCGAAAATAGCACTGGCCTTGTGAGCGATTGCCGTCTCCGTTACTGTATCACCAGCGATTTCTTTGTCTTTTATCCAGACGAGGAGCAGCCGTTCCATCTCGTCGTGCACATGGCTCCTCTTGCTGGACAAAATAGTGATGCCCTTCGATGGTGTAGTTGCTTTGATGGCATCCTTCTGTTTAAGGATGGTGCCTATTGTCGACGGATTACGGCTGTATTCCTTTGCGATCACACTCAATCGCATACCAGCTTCATACTTCTTTATGATCTCCATCTTTGTCTCCAGAGACAGCATGCGCTTCTTTCCGTGAATTTCAACTTTCTTGGGACCCATGACTACGTTAATTTACGTAAAGTTACACAAATACGTAATAATACAGTCTTCGCACAACACGATAGTATGTACTGCAACGAAATCACTAACGAATTTACGTTACTAAACGAAATCGTTGGAGCGAACGAATGCCGAATGCGTACGGTAAAGTTTCGGGTGCGAAGTGGCCGAGCTAAAGCACGCCAACACGTACATGTATAGAAGATGCATGATGGGAGGGATGCTGTCCAATTAGAGAGAAGGATCTCATGGCTTGGCTAGCATCAGGAACCAATGGGAGAGCAGGAGGATGGTGGCGAGTCTACGATAACTAAGATGGCGGTGTGTGGCGTGAGTTTCAAAATTGTTATGGGGCGAATCTCGGACTTTCAGAAACCTTTCGTATCTTGAAAACTTTTCGTATGTAGAGCAGTAAAAATTTTCGTCTTTGCTTTCGTAACTTGGATTTTTCGTAAGTTGAGCCTTTCATATCTCGAGGTACTACTGTACTGGATGTTTGGAATAAAAATCTATCAGACCCTACTCAATAAAATTCTTATCACTACTTTTTCAAATTTAACAGTATATATTCAAAATTCCATATAATTCTGCAGTAAATGCAGATGCATTACTGGAGAATCTTCCACTACGCTGAAAGGACGGAAAAACTATGCCAAAACCAGCGCCTGCACTGGTTTTGGATCCATTAGTAAAAACTGGGATGTTCTAAAATGGTATAATATATTTTTTCAGAGACATTCTTCTTTGGTCGATTAAAATATTTACAAAACTCTACTGTAGGAAATTTCCGAGGGGGAGATACAGGTACCTTCACCGGCAGTACACAATTGCCTGGAATGCTTAAGTCTTGGAGGACTGATTTCAGTCTGAAGGCATATGGACATGGCATCTTTGGATGACTTTCAAGAAAATTATCAAATCTTTCATTTCTTAACTGACACTCTAGGGAATGGAATGGAATGGAATATGAAATTTAGGCCTGAAGCCAAGCACTAGAATCCAAGGGATTATTCAGCGCTATAATGAATTAAGCTTGAGACGCATGTCAGTGAATTTATGAACTGAATAAATAAAATAATAAATTATCTTAAAATTATGGCAAAAATTTATATCTGATAAAACCTGCTATCCTCCATAAAAAATGTAAACTTTGAATTAAGGATATGCATATAACCTTTAGTGTAAAACAGTAAAAAATAAAAAATATAAAAATAATTATAGACAACTGCAAATGTATATACCTGGCAATGTACTAAGAGGCCAAATATCACAGACGTCTTTGTCTCTAAGGACTGCCACAATCTTATTAACATCTACATCAGGACCAAGCAGTTTTGCTATATCCCTGCCCACTTACCCATGTCTTTGCCATAGGTATGGCAATGTAATTACATGTGTTCCACACTAAGAGGAGAGTCACACTGTAAACACACTGGTGCAGTTCCCCTTTCTAAAAGGAATCTGTGGGTCAATCGTGTATGGCCAATTTTCAAACAACAACACAATTTCTACCCTACGGTTTTGTTGGAATCAAAAGGGCCAATGTTCAATACTTTGTCTGTTCTTCCTGTACTTTTTATTGTTGCCCAGAAGCGGAGAAGACCAACGTGCTTGCCATTTATTTTTTATAAATGAACGAATATATAGTCCATTTCATATTGGTGGGGAGAGTATGGTGGAATGTCTTTAGTAATGAAATCTCTAGCTTCATAGTCAGGAAGTTCGTTACCTACAATGCCTACATGGGCAGGGACCCAGCAAAAATGAACTTATTTGAATTTGGAAGCAAAACTATACATAACCATTCTTGAACATATTGAATAATTGGATGTTAGGGTTATATTGCTTAATGGCCATGAGTGAACTATAAGAATCTGAGTAAATGGTGAAATCATTAAACTGTAGAGCAGAAAAAATCTCAAATGATTTAGCTAATGCACTTAATTTAGCTGTAAAAATAGAGGCACTATTAGAAGATCTGCCCACATGAACTATCACCATAAACATCACAACCAACACCACTTGATGTTTTTGTACCATCAGTGAATAGTTCAACAGAACACAAAAGTATTTGATCATGATCAAAAAACGAGCCTTCACTTCCTTGACATTACCCAATTTTTTAATAGCTGCTTTTTGACAGATTGATGGTTCTGAGATCAACCAAGGAGGCACCTTAGAGCAGTTCATTGCCTTCATTTTTGGGGTTTTTAATAGACACATTGTTAACTGCAAGAAAAGGCTTAGATGCTCTAGCATTTGCATACCGATGTAAATCGTTTTGGTTGAGAATGGATGCTGCAGGGTTTTCAGGGGAACCTCTAAATCTGAACAGATACTGCAATCCCAGTTCCTCTCGACGTAAATCTAGTGGGAGCTCTTCCGTGTCAGCATATATAAGCTTTCAACTGGAGATGTCTTAAATGCACCAGAGAATATTCTTAGACCAGCATGGTGAACTACATCCAACTCAAGTTTGCTTGCACTTGCTGAAGAGTAGATTTGGCAACCATACTCAAGCTTAGATTTACATAATGAATCATATGACCACAAAAGTTATCTTTATCAGCACTCCAGTTAAAACCTGAGGTTACTTTTAAGGGATTTCTTTACCTTAATTTTCTAGGAGTCATATGGTGTTAAGTGTCTCTTTCAGCTTAATATTAAGGATGGTTTGGTAAAACGAACTGCCACAGTTTTGGAAGGGGAGAATCGAAAGCCATTGTCATCAGCCCAAGTGCTAATTGCATTTACTGACTAAGAAATTACGCGCTGCAATAGCATCAGAACTTCTGACATATAGTACATCTACAAAGATGTATTTACTGGAGGTGAGACATTCTCCAATGCTGCTTATAGCCAGAGCAAATAAGGTGACACTCAATACACTGCCTTATGGGACGCCTTCCTCAAGCTCAAAAGCATTAGACAAGGTATTTCCAACTCTAAATTTAATAAACCTGTGGAATAATGGATATTTTACTATGCAATTGCAGTAAGATTCATTTCCATGTATTGTAATGAAAGTAAACACTTGGTGACAGATTCCAAGCTTTACTCAACACATTACCAAACTACCACATCTGTAACAGAAAAACAGACAACAATAACTAACAACATTCATGCACACATGAACACAAGCACATAACTTATGACAATCATGCTACAAAACATTAACATTAGAAAACATAACAATAAACAAAACATAAAGAAATGGTTTGATAGCTAGGACCTACCACAACACGTGCCACCATTGTAAACAATGAACGGAGTGTTACCAAAACGAAAATGGTAGTGATGATTAGTGTTGCCAACAAATAATAATACTACATGTATTTAATAAAATCACCTATTGTGAATGCATCCGCATGTGTCGCCCTGTATCATGAACCCCGCACATGCGCATGGCTATTCTTCTTGCTTCTCTTGGCGCGAGCTGCACGCCCTGCAGAGCCTCTGTACATATTTACCTTTTGCTGCTTGGAATAAACAAATCTACGACTCGGGATATCATTTCTCCCATCCTGCAATCTTCCGTCTTCTAATGCAAGACATCACCACCTATCACCATGGCGCAGTGATGAGACCATTCAGCATTTTCAAGGAACACTGGAATCAGTTCAACCCAGCCGCCATTACCCCTCAATCGCCTTTGGATTTTACAGTGCTAGTGTGGTGCTTATGATACGTTCATGCAGTGTTTGTGCAGTGCCAGTGCAGTGTAATGTCAATGGTTTGATTTTAGTGGGTTGTACTTTTCTTGTGCCTTGCCCCCAGCTCTACGGGTACCCTTATTTCCATACCCAGCTACAGAGCCCGAGGCACGTCCACCCCCGCTCATCACTTGCCATACACTGCTGAGTGCCGAGACTGCCGACTCACTTTCAACGGTCAAGTGGTCGCTCCCCACTCCCCACCCGACCGCCCACCCCAGAAGCCCACCCAGCCCACTCTCCACCGCCTGCCAGTATTCGCCGCACAGTTGAAGAATTATCTACAGTAACTTTTTAATGTAAACTGTAGAAAGTCTTCCTCATCGTTTCTTCTCTTCCTTTAAACTGCAGTTGACATTGCAGAAAACTGCTCTTAATGGCTTCTGCTTCACATCCAAGACGAGCCATGGGATATGTAACATGACCAGGACCCTGAGGACCGCCAGTCTCACCAACAGACCGTCGAACCCTTCCAGGTTTTGCAACGCTGGAAACCCCACCTTTGCTCTCACCGCACCTGAGTATACCGCCTCCCACAGCTCCAAATACGGAGTTAAGGCTCCTCATCAAGTACCTGGAGGAATCTCGACAGGACGAGTTGGCTGCACGTCGTCATGAAGAGGATCTACGCCGCCAAGAATTGAATTGAATTTATAAATTTTGTGGCCATTTGCCACGCGCCGGAGCCAAAGGCCATTCAGCGCATATATATCAAGATATATTTACTAAAAAAGGTATACATAATTAATCCAAATTATTAAAATAAACTTCATATTAAAATACTCAATTAAATATCATAAAACAAATGGATTTCCTTAAGAAATTTAAAAATCTCTTCTACAGGAGCACCCTCTCCTAAAATATCTGACAAAGGTTTGTTGGTGAAACCAAACCGACGTCTATGATTAAAATAAAGAGGACAGTCAACAAATATATGCCTCACTGTAATGCCAACATTACAATTGGAGCATTGGAGGAACCTGCCTCTCTGCTCCACTAGTTAAAAGATACCGGTGAGTTGAAAAAGTATGCCCTATACGCAGGCGTGTTAAAACTATACTAGATCTTCTATCCATCCCAACAGAAGGGGACCAGGGATGAACAGAAGGTCTGATCGATTTCAGCTTTAAATTATTATTCAAGTTGGACCAGTGATTCTGCCACTTAGTCCTACAAAATGATTTAATAAAAAGTTTAAAATCTTCACAGGGAACCCTCACAGAGTGGGAAGCCCGGGAGGAAGCTGCCTGCTTAGCGGCTGTATCAGCCAGCTCGTTACCATGAATTCCCACATGCGAGGGAACCCAACAAAACTTCACACCGATGCGTTTTCGAGAATGCAGGAGGACCAGCCAATCCTGCACCTCTTGGACGAGTTGATTAGATGGCGTCAACTTCTGGAGTGCAGCTAGGGAACTCTGGGAATCACAATAAATAATATAAGAGTCCCCAGTGCTACCTGTACTAAAAATAAATTTCAAAACGCTAAAAATAGCAAAAATCTCTGCATTAAAAATTGAGAATTTAATAGGGAGGCTTTTTGTAATTGTTCTGTCACCGACGATGACAGAACATCCAACTCCATTTGCTGATTTTGATCCATCTGTATATACAGCAATCGAGTTACTATGCTCAGAAACATGGGCCAAGAAGCTACTTTTAAGCTGAACACTTGAGCTGATCTTTTGTGTCTCTAACTTGGCAAATATCTAAAGGAGGCCTACACCAAGGAGGAAGTTAGAAATGTAGTTTCCATAACCAGTGGAGGAATAAGGCCTACCTCTCTCGCACTTATGTTCAATCTAACTTCAAGGGGCTTAGGCAATGTAGGTTTAGTTGGTGCTCTGTCAACAGGATGTTTTATATACTTAAAATTTGGATTAGATTGAGAGGTTAGTGCTCTTGACAAATATCGGAGACCTTGTTCCTCCCTCCGAATGAAAAGAGGAAGAAAACCAGAGTCTACATAAAGGCTCTCAACAGGAGACGTTTTAAAAGCACCTGTACAAATACGCAATGCCATATTGTGTACTACATCCAGCTTACCTAACAAGGTCTTACATGCAGAGCCATAAACCTGAGATCCATAATCAATCTTACTCAAGCATAGTGCCTGATAAATTCTTAATAAAGTAGTACGGTCTGCTCCAAAATTCAGGTTACTAACAACTTTAAGAATATTGCACCGCTGTTTAACATTTACTACAGTCTCATTTATATGTTCAGCAAAGTCAATTTTTTGTCAAAAATAATTCCTAAATATTTGACTTTATCTTCATAAAGCAAGATAGAACCTTCTAAAAATAAGGTTGGAATCTCTTCCCTTCTTCGTGTTCTGCAAAAACGTATAGCTTTAGTTTTTTCTGCAGAAAATTTGAAACCTTTACTATTAGCCCAAGAAGTAGCAGCATTAATTGCAAACTGAATTTTAGTACAAGCTTCAACTGCAGTAGCTCTACTACAGACGATAACAATATCATCCGCGAATGCTTGACCAGTTACTCCAACAGGCAGATGTTCAAGTAAACCATTAATGGCAATATTAAAAAAGGTTGGACTAAGCACACTCCCTTGTGGAATGCCTTCTTCCTGAAGATACTCTGATGAGAAGGTAGAGCCAATTCTAACTTTAAGGTACCGGTCAGACAGGAAGTCTTTGGCAAAATTAAACATATTGCCACCAATACGCCATTCAACCAGCTGCATTAAAATACCAACCCTCCAAGTAGTATCAATGCTTTTTCCAGATCAAGAACACACGGCAATTGTTTGATTTTGGACTGCAAAAGCATTCTGAATCTCACGTGTGAGACATAATAAGGGATCCAATGTACTTCTATTCTTGCGAAAGCCAATTGCCTCTTCGACAACAGGTTCTTTGTTTCTAATAACCATATCAGACGAAATTCACCATTCGTTCATAAATCTTGAAGACACAGCTGGTAAGAAGCAATAGGCCTTATACTTTTGGAATGACTAGGGTCCTTTCCGGGTTTTAAAAAAGGAACTATAACAGAGTTTTTCCACAACTTATATGAAGTCCCTGAGCACCAGAATTCGTTTAAAACATCGACAAAGAATTTTTTTGACTCCAGAGGTAAGTGAGAAATCATTGCATAAATAATATCTTCTCCAGGTGATGTTGGAGAGGACAAAGATAAGGCATATTCGAATTCGACAATACTAAATGGAAGGTTATATGCCTCAGAATTTGAACAAACAGGCGGATTAACTATAGTCATGTTTCTAATATTGCGAAATTCAGGGGAGTAGTGACTGGGGCTTGAAATGCTTGAAAAGTGCCGAGCAAAAGGCCTCTGCCACCTCTCTTGCATCTGATATAACTACCAAGTTGATTTTCAAAATAGGTAAAGGAGCAGGGGAAAATTTCCCTAGTAATTTACGGATTCTATCCCAAACCAGAGAAAGTGGCGAGTTATACTTTAATTCTGATATGTACTTGATGAAGGATTCCCTCCTTGCTTCTTTAAAGACTTGCTTTTGTTTGGCGAGGTTTCTCTTGTATATTATTCTATTAACTAAGACAGGACGCCTTCGATATCTCTTGTAACTGGCTCTTGCAATTTTCCTACTCAGGCACATTTACTATTCCACCAAGGTACCAGTGGACGACGGGGTTTCCCTGATGTTTTTAGGAATTGAAACTCATTGCCCCTCCAATCATTATACTAGCGAGATATTCGTAGCAGCTGAGGGGCAAGGAAATTCATTGGCCTTACGATTGACTTTGGTAGATTTTTTCATACAGCTGCCAATCTGCCTCCTTTATCTTCCACTTGGGTAAAGATGGGGAGGGTGTATTTTGTACATACTTAAGATGGATGGGATAGTGGTCGCTCCCATAGAGATTTTCATCCACTGACCACTTATAGCTAATCGTAATGACGACGAACATATTGTAAGATCAATTGCTGAACTAGAGTTATGGGCTACATCAAACCTTGTAGGAGAACCGTCGTTCATTAAAACTACATCATTGCAATCTATTAATCTTTCAATTATAAGACCACGGTGATCACACCTACCTTCCCCCCACAAAGTATGTTTTGCATTAAAATCTCCCATCAGAATGAAAGGTTGAGGTAGTTGGTCTAAAAGTGATTGCAAATCTTCAACCTCTAATTGTCTTGGATTGCCAGCTCTGTCCACCAATCGAGTTTCTAGGCCAGGTTCTAGATAAAGAGAGCACAGAGTGACCCATTTATTGATAAAAATCTGTGTTGCACAAGCTTGCAGTATGGAGTCTAATTTGATAACTTTTTGTGGTAATGACTTGGCCGCAATAATACATGTACCACCATGAGACGTTCACCTACAGGTGGTGGAGATCTGTGAAAAATAAAGTTTTGTCCACAATTAGGAGAAACATTACAAGTTTAGTCTCTTGCAAACAAAGGGCAGCTAAATTATGCTCCTTGAAAAGGACCCGGACCTGTTCTCTGTTTGAATGGAAACCTCTTATGTTCCACTGACATAGAGCCATTATTTACTATTAGATTTTTTTTTTTTTTTTACTTTTTGGACTTGGATTTGGGCTGGTCTGGAAAGACTTGGTCTTGGTCTTGTTTCAAAGAGGAACTAGGCAGATCCTCAAGAGACCTGCTATTTCCTCTCTTGGAACCCTACTATGGTGTGGGGATATAGGTGGAGATGATGATGGAGTACGGGGTCTCTTACTAAGAGGCACCATCTCTGCAGCGTGCACCTGAGCCTTATGAGGTGCACTGATCAAGGTGTCATTCTGGGACATACCCAGATCAGGCAGCGAGGCTGCCTGTGAGGCTTCTACATTAGAAGCCCGAGAGACCTCCCAGAAGCCCAGAGGAGGCCCATCGGGAGGACAAAAGGGGCCTTCATGGATGAAGGCGGAGATGCTGAAAATGTACTTCGAGCTCAGAAGGGGATAGCTGAAGCTTTGACTTTGAAGTTGGTATTCTAGATAGATCTTTTATATTAGATTTTCCACTTTTTACTACTTCACTATATTGAGGTCTTGGAAACAAAAGTCTTTTTGCCTGGCTAATACCTAGATGTTCAGCATGAGCTTTCTCTATGGCTAACACTTCTTTTTTAAATGACTCACATTCCTTATGCCTTGCATTATGATTTCCCTTACAATTTATACATAATACAGGGGAAGTACATTCGCCTTCATGCTTTTTTAAGGAGCAGGCAGCACATAGCTGGTTCCTAGTACATACCTTTGCCGAGTGACCATATCCAAAACACATGAAACATTGGAGTGGTCTATGCTTAAAAGGTCTAACACGAAATCTCTCCTTGTCAACATATATATAATCAGGAACTTGATCATTATTAAAAGTGAAAATAATCATTCTTGATCTTGGAACCTTGAAAATCTTCCACACTTTATCATCGCACATTTCCAGCAATCCTCGTCAGGCAGTTCATATAGGTCCTTGAACTGGAATCACTACTCCCTTGGCATAACTAAAACTAAAGTGTGCTTTGGACTCTTTTATCATATCAGTATTTTTCAACTTAGAGAGCATGTGACCTTGTCTATAAGACTTAGCATGAACCAAAAAACTATTCTTTCCAAACCTCGTAATATCAGAGTTGGTCATTGTTCCTGCCAATGTTCTCAATGTTTCCTGAAGTGGAAAAGATTGCAAAATTCTGATTTTGTAGAAACAATTAGCCACCTGGCAGGTAAAGATGTCCTCACCTTACATTTCCCATCTGTAGTTTCCTGACTGACTCTTGCTGGATAAAAGGAATCAACTTCAATATTCTGGGGCATTTTATAAATTAACATACATTTTAAGTTTTCCTTAGTTGAGCACTTGAAAGCATTCATGGCATTATTATGAGTTGTAAACTCAAGGAATCAACTTCAATATTCTGGGCATTTTATAAATTAACATACATTTTAAGTTTTCCTTAGTTGAGCACTTGAAAGCATTCATGGCATTATTATGAGTTGTAAACTCAATCCAAACCCTCCAAAATGCAAAATCTTTAGTTTCACAATACTTTATGACTTTAATTTCACCAAACCTTCCAAACATTTCCATAAACGTAAAACATTGAAGTCTGAGGAGAGATTATCAACATAAAGGATTCTCTCACCACTGCTAGAACTTTCCATAGCCACATTCAAGGTCTTGTCATGGGTCGTCTTTTGTACAACTGGATTTTCTATAGGATTGTCCTTGTCCGTGCCAGAGGTCGAAGAGGAGGGTTGTGTCAAAAGGTCGCATTGTCCGGGGGAGTTTATCATAGGGTCGTTATTCATAAATCCTTCAGCAGAAATTTGAAAAACCTACTGCAAATCAGGCAGAAAACCAGGCCCCCCCACACCAACCCCTCTCTCACCAAAGACACTCAGCAGAGACTGACTCCCATATGTCCACTCCCTACCCTACCCCGAAGGGATAGCTCTACCATAACATGAGTGGCTCAAGTGTAAGCAAAACCCGCTTGATAGGACTGAGGGCATAACTAGTATGCAATCATCCCCATTCATGTTACAATAGAGGGCACACCGGAAAGAATGCCGAGAGTCCTACCGTAGAGACTATACCTCCCCGGATTCCGCAGGCTAGTCCCCCATAGGTAGTTCCGCCCTGATGGATATTGCTATGAAATCATATCAACATCCTCAGGGTCCAAACATACTCGAGAGGCGGACCAAACCTCTACAGTCTCTGCCATTTGGATCAAGAAAGAGCCAATGCAAAAAAAGCCCAGCCCCTGCCCAACCTGTAAGAAGGTTTTAGTGAAGAGGGGGGGGGACAGCTAGGTTGAGCAACTGAGTTAAAGATAGTAGAAGAGTGGAAATAAATTTAAGTAAAAGGAAAATTGAGACTTTTGGATTCGAACTGGGAGATATTTCTCCCAGTTCGAAAGCCCTCTTGCCCGCTATGCATTTTCAGCAGTCAGCTGAAAATGCATAACTTCGTCAAGGCAGTCTCAAATCAAGAGGGAACGCCACCAAGAGGACAACTTGAGAAGAGAGGAGGAAGCTCAACGTTTCACAGTATTGTTGCAGCTACTTAGCGTCAATTCAGCCCACCAGCAAGCAACACCAGCAGCCTCACAACAACTTCCCACACAATCCTCAGTGCTATCATCCACCCAGCCACCACCCCCACAGAAAACCATCACCCAAACCCCGCCGCCCTTAAGTCCAGATGCCACATACCAAGTGTTCAGGGAATGGCGTAGACGCTGGGATGACTACAGTGTGATGGTGGACCTAGGGACATTACCTACCAGACCGACGCATCTCGCCTCTACGGGATAGGCTAAGCTCTCCTCCAGGACCATGGATCTGGATATCTCCGAGTAGTCCAGTGTGGATCCCACTTTCTCGCAGACGCCGAAACAAGGTATGCAATGACTGAACAGGAGATGCTTGCAGTATCTTGGGCCCTCACAAAGTGCTGCCTATACCTCAAAGGACTGCCAACCTTCACCCTGCAAACCGACCATCGCCCATTGATGCCTATCATCAACAGCTACACGCTGGACATGGTTGAAAACCCACGGCTCCAGCGAATGAAGGAGTGCATGTCGCAATACCAATTTACTGCAGTGTGGCGTGCCGGCAAGTCTCTATGCATCCAAGATGCACTTTCTCGTGCACCAGTCAGCTACCCCACCTCTGAGGATATGACTGGCTGCGGTGAGGTAACGGCACATGTCAGATCTGTCAACGCTACAACAGCTTCCCGGGACAAGGATGCCCCAACCATTGACGCCGACCGGACCCTACAGGACATGTCGATAGCAGCACAGGCCCACCCCACCTACGTTCGCCTTCACGATTGCATCAGTTCGGGGTTTCCCACGAACCACTACGACCTACATGCATCCTTATCACCATAATGGAAGCTGCGAGAAGCCCTCTCTACTGATGGCAACCTCGTGCTCTACGGGGCAAGAATACTAGTTCCTGCAGCTCTACGTCGCCACACACTCGCCAGACTCCATGATTGTCACCGTAGTGTCGAGGCTACCAAACATCGGGCTCGACAAACTGTCTTCTGGCCTGGGATAGACTCGGACATCGCAAACACCGTTGCTGCCTGCGAGCCGTGCCAAGTCCTGCGTCCCAGCCAACAACAGGAGCCTCTCCACAACGACGACCATCCATCCAGGCCCTATGAGTCGGTATCGGCGGACTTCTTCCCATACGGCACTTCTGACGCTACTTCAGAGAGGTGGGTGTTCCCTTACGCCTGCACACCGATGGAGGACCTCAGTTTACCAGCAAAGAATTCGCAGACTACACAGAACGTTGGGGTGTACACCAATCACCTCGTCGCCACATTACCCACAGTCTAATAGACACGTTGAGGCCGCCGTCAAGGCTGTCAAGCACTTGATCCTCAAAACGGCCCCCACAGGAAACATTGACTGTGACGATTTCGATCGTGGTCTCCTTGAGTTAAGAAACACACACAAGTCTGGTCGCTCTCCTGCCCAGGTGCTTTATGGTCACCCTCTCCGTACATGTGTGCCTGCCCATCCTCAGTCATTCACAGAAGATTGGCAGGAAAAGGCCCATGACTGTGACCGCCGAGCCGCTGCCAGAGCTGCTCAAGTGCAGCGCAACTATGATGCCCACGCCCGCCCCCTGCCCAGGCTTAATGTGGGCCAACATGTCCACCTCCAGGACCCAACATCCCACTGATGGGACACAGTTGGGATTGTCATGGGTGGTGCACGATCACGCGAGTACAAGATCCGTCTCCCAATTGGTCGATTGTTACATCGGAACCGTCGCTTCCTATCACAAAAAGTGGGTTTGCATATTAATTATTAAATTCAATCAATTACTAATATCAAACAGTATATACATATTCAAAAAATTTAAAAAATGAAAGATCCCACCAGGAAAATGATCAACAGCCAGTCAGCAAAAGCACACAAAAATACATCTTCGTCTTTCCAAAAATACATCTTTATCGGAAGTCAGCCGAAAGAAAAGTGGAGTGTTTACATCCTACCCACCTGCCACACAGTAGTTACTGCCTAACCACCTTGTTCAAGAATTTTAACAGCCGTAATCCCAGTTAAGCTGATGGTTTGTATATCGTGTAGGAACAATTGCATTTTCATATTTAGCAAGAAGCATTTGCTCATATTATTTAGCAAGAAGCCTTTGCTCATATTATTTAGCAAGAAGCATTTGCTGTGTTAACACCCGACTCTCTCCATCCTCAAAGTGACTGTTTTCACCAGTAATTGTGATAATTATTCTGTTAAATAATCCGGACAACCTAACTTTAATGTTGGGGGAACCTATCTGTATTCGTGGTTCATCAGCTATTTGGCCGTAACTTATTTCAAGATTCAAGATGGGTACACCTTCAATTCAAGAATCGAAGAGATGAGATGAGATTCTGCGCATTCCTAAATGCGTGGCTGAATTGTAACATCTGCCCCTTTAAGGTAAAGTTCCCAAAATATATCCTCTACGTATTGTTTAAGTTAGATCAATTGTGTTTTGATGTTACTTAGTGTTAGTAAGTTGCAGGTAGAAGTGTTAGTTTTTGTTGGGGTTAATCACCATATCACTACCTAACAACCTTGCGTCACTTAGCCAACTCGGACTTTCTGTGCTCCCCTTCAGCCAGTGCCCCATCTTTCCATTAGTGAACATATGGCTCTGTGGTGGTTGCAAAGTTCAAACATGGTGGCTTTGTTTACATTTCTCTGCCCCAAAAGAACACTTCAATAAGTGCCCAACCGAGTTTGTCTGTGGCAGTTGACGTTTTTCTATGTTATTTTCATTGCTTCACAAGAGTTTAAGGGAATATTTTTTTGTTCCACTGTACCTGAACTGTTATTTACCTTTGAACTATAAATCAGTACATGGCACCCGTTGGTACCACTGGACTACTCAGAGATATCCAGATCCATGGTCCTGGAGGAGAGCTTAGCCTATCCCGTAGAGGCGAGATGCGTCGGTCTGGAGAATGGTTGGCAGGGTTGGGTCAAAAGACGCAAGAACAGGCGGGCTTGAAAGTGCTTGTTTCACACGTTAGAAGGCTTGGTCATGGTCAGGTGTCCTAAGAAAAGAGCGCTTGGGGCTCATGAGTGGTCGAAGGGGCTATGCAGTCAGGGCAATATCTGGGGTAAACTCTTGCCAACTGGTTTACTAATCCCATGAAGGAACGTAAGTCTGTCAGGTTGGATGGTGTAGGAAAGTCTTGCAGAGCAGCAACTCGTCCTGGGTCAGCAGCAATTCCTTCTTCGGAAAGGGTGAAGCCACAGAAATTCACTCTGGTCTCTGCCACTGGGAACTTTTCTTTGTTGAGAGTGATGCTGTTTTTGCGGCAGTGGGTGAGCAGTTCGTGGATCCTGTGGTAGTGTGTCAGTAGGTCATCGTCGAAGATGAGAATGTCATCAACAACCTTGACACACTTCTTCATGCCTTGGAGAGCTAGGTCGCCGCGGTAACAATAGGCATCACCAGTGGCAGCGAAGCCCATAGGTCCCCGGCAATGCTGGAAGCGTCCATAAGGCGTAATGAAAGTGGTGAGGTGGCGGTCCTCTTCTGCTAGCTCCATCTGCCAGTAGCCGTGTAGAGCGTCCGCGGTGGTGAAGAACTTGGCGGTGGAGTCGACAGCACGTACAGCAGCTAAGGCCGTGGGCGATGGGTGGGCTGGACGGGAGACTTGTGTGTTCAGCTTTGTGAGATCCACCGTGATTCGAACTCCCTTGGCCTTAGGAACGACGACTAGAGGGTGGCACCATTCCAATGGCTCACCTCCACAAGGCCTAATGATTCCCTGTTGTACCATGGAGTCTAGTTCATTCTTGACAGGTTCGCGGAAAGCATAGGGTATCTGCCTTGGGGTGTGGATGGCGAAAGGAACCACGTCTTCCTTAAGGTGGATTTTCATGGGAGGGCTGGCCATCGTCCTCAGTGGAGCTGCTTTTAGGTCTTCCTTTGACATGAGTACGTCCTGAAAGGTTTGTAAGAAATACTCTCGGACGTCAGCATGCAGGGGTAGCTCCTTGCATCGATTAACGTGGGTGACCTGTAGGATGGGCCGTGGAAAGCCTGGCGGGATGATGGCCAACTCCTTGCAAAGTGCATAGGACAATGTGGCATCTGAATGCGTTTGTGGACTTGAATCATGGCGAGGCAGGACCGTTTGGCCAAGGACAAGGTGGCCTTAAGGGCTCCTAAAGCAGGTGTCATCTTTGACCCATCTGCCGTGAGTGTCACTGATGTTGCAGGAGGCTGTAGCTCAGTCCTGGGAATGTGAAGGAGTTCCAAGTGCTGGGGGCCCATCACTGATACATCAGCTCCTGTGTCAGGCAGCATCATTATCTTCAATGTCTCACCCCTGTAGGTGAGGGCGATGGATATATGTAGGTGATGCTGAGCGAGTCAGTTGATGAAGAAGGGGTCTCGACCTTGCGACAGTTAGAGGGCTTGCTAGAAGGGGGCATGGCACTGGGCGGGCCGCCCTGCTTGGCGTTCATCTGCTGATGGCAGTACTTGTCATAGTGGCCCACTTGGCCACAGTGTCTGCATGTGGCCTTGTTGGCAGGGCACTTTGGGGTCCTGTGCCAGTGTCCTTTGCAGCCACAGTTTACACATACACTGTTGCTGGCTGGGCACTTTCCTGTTGAGCTGTGCTTCCTTGTGCAGGAAGGGCATAAAGTGTCCTTGTTAGGGGTTGGTAGTGAGGTAGAACCCCTGTTGCCATGTCCTTTGATTTTTTTATAAGTGGAGACGGCACACAATTTTTAGAAGGAGGGGCATGTATGGAGGTAGTAGCTGTCCGTGTGGCCTCATAGGAGCGACATTCGTTAACCATGGTGGCCAATGAAGCTGCAGCGTCCAGGGCAATGAGTTTCTGAGTGAACTCCTCTTCTAACTCCCATGATAATGATCATCTTGCTGAGTCTCCTCGCACACAGCAGAATGGCCAGGACAGACGTCGATTTCCTCTGCTACATGCTTCAGTTGGACGTAGAAGTCGCTGAAGCTTTCCCCCTCCCTCTGCTTGCAGGAGAGCAGGTCCCTGCGTCGTAGAGCTTCATTCCGCAGGTTCTTAATGTGTTCCTGGAGAATATTCAAGACCTTGTCAACACTCCGATCCGTGTCTGGTGGTACGTTGGGTGTGTGCTCGAGTATTCTTTGGGTCTCTAGGCTGAGGCACATATGAAGCTGTATCATTTGTTTTCTGGTAGGTAATGTCCCTAGGTCCACCATCACACTGTAGTCATCCCAGCGTCTACGCCATTCCCTGAACACTTGGTATGTGGCATCTGGACTTAAGGGCGGCGGGGTCTGGGTGATGCGCACTGCTGATCACCCTGTGAATCAGACAGAACGGAGGAAAGGCATACACGAAGAGGCTGTCCCATGGGTGTTGAAGAGCGTCCTCTGGAGCTGCCCATGGGTCTGGCACAACCGAGTAAAAAACCTGGAGTTTCCTGTTGAGACGGGTGGCGAACAGATCTACGACTGGACTCCCCCACAGGTTGAAGAGCCTTTCTGCCATGTCTGGGTGAAGGGACCACTCGGTTCCTATCACCTGATCCCGACGGCTGAGCTTGTCGGCTACCACATTCCTCTTGCCTGGAATGTAGCGAGATGACAGCTCTACCGAGTGTGCTACGGCCAACTCGTGCACCTGCAACGTCAATTGATGCAATGGGAGGGACACTAGGCCCCCCGTTTGTTGACGTACGCCACTACCGTGGTGTTGTTGCTCATCAACACCACTGAGTGTCCCACCAGACTATTTTGGAACTCTCGGAGAGCAAGGAATGCTGCCATGAGCTCCAGGGGGGGGCAGGCACTCCTCTTACAAGGTTCCTATCGTCCAGCCACCAGGCTAGGTCCTGCCTCACTTCCTTCAGGAGGGACACGGGGAAGAAAGATGGGTCTCTTGCCTGTGAACAACACTCCTTTAGTCTCCATTGAAGAGACCGCAGGTGAAGACGCCCGTGAGGGACTAGCTTCTAGAGACGACAGGAGACGACCTGCCACTGCTGAGCTGGCTGCTCCTGTAGGGACAGGAGACAGGAGCCATCCTGCTGCCTCCCTGAGCCTGCTGATCGGGGAATCCGATGGGAAGACTTGCCCTGCTACTGTATCGATCAGCATGCCCAAGTACTTCATCCTCTGCTTGGGCTTGACATCCGACTTTTCGTAATTCACTACGATCCCCAGATCGCAGCAGAATTCGAGGAGTCGATCTCTGTCCTGTAGCAACTGTGAGCGGGAGCTCGCCAGGACTAACCAATCGTCGAGATACCTCAGACAACGTATCCCTACCGAGTGGTCCATCCGTCGAGGATGAAGCGGAGGTACTTCCTGGAGGATTGAAGGATGGGTATCTGGAGATATGCGTCCTTCAGATCCACAGAAAGCATGAAGTCATTCTCCCTGATGGAATCGAGCACTGATCGTGCCGTTTCCATCGTGAACCGAGTCTGGCGAACGAATCGGTTCAAGGGAGAGATCTATCACCAGGCGCCAGCCCCCAGAGGACTTCTCCAACAGGAAAAGTTGACTGTAGAAGCCCGGCAACTGATCCCATACGATCTTCACAGCTCATTTGCTCAGCATGGCTTCTACTTCCAGCCGAAGTGCCACATCCTTGGCCAAACCAGGAACGTACGTCTGATGATCGACCAGGTTGGAGGTCGAGGGGTGGCCGAGACTCAAAGGGTAGTAAATATCCCTCCCAAAGGACGTTCACTATCCAGGTCTCCACTCCGAAGTGCTGCCATGTTGCCCAATGGCTCGCCAGGCACCCCCCCCACTTCCGGCAGCAGGCGAGGGGGACCGCTGTCCCTAGTGTTTCCCTTCTCTCTTCGACTTCTTCCCAGTTCCTCCTCGAGAGGAGGAGGACTGGGAGGAGGGCTGGTTACCGTCACTCCTTACAGTCGAAGTCGAAGGCAGTCTTCCCTCTCAGCTTCGGCGAAGCGATCATGGCTGGTTACAGTCACTTCTTACAGTCGAAGTCGAAGGCAGAGTCTTCCCTCTTGGCTTCGGCGAAGCGATCGTCTTCGCCACAGAGGAAGCGCTTGGGCTTAGCTCCAGTCGTTCAAGATTGCCCAGCCACCTACGAGACTGCCTGGTGGACTAAACTGTCACTTTCATCAGTGCGCCGTTGTTCCACCGCAGCATCCACCATCTCTCTGGGGAAGAGAGAGGAGGAACTCCGCACCGGTCCGTTGCGAAGACCCAAGGCCGCCTCTCACCCAGCTGCCCTGATCACTCAAGTGAGGACAGTCCCTACGCATCAGAACCAGGTTGGCCCACAGGTTAGCCGTCTGGTGGACTAGGTAGGACATAGCCCTACCTCCAGACTGGCACAGTTTCACAAAAGCCGGGTCCCCTTCAGGAGTGATATTTCCCAAGGAGGCCGCAGCTTTAGACACTGAGGGACTACAGGTCGATCCAGGAGACTACTTGGAATGCTGCCATAGCGGTAGATTCCAAGGGAAGTGCCTCTTGCTGCAAAAACCAGAGGTTCTTCAACAGGAGCTGCTGCAGAGACCCCCGAAGTTAGCCTAGCTAGCTCCGGGTTAACCTGTTTGGGCGGCAGAGGGTCCTCTGATGGCACGTAAAAGCGCCTCTGTCGTGGTAGAGGTGGGGGAAGGAGCTTGGACAACCTGCCAGACTGAAGTGAACCCTCCTGTCCGGAGACAAGAGCGTCCACCTGGCTCAGCACACTGTCGGCCAAGGCTGATCGCGGCAGACCCATTGTCGTCCTGGGTTCCTTTTTGGTCCCCAAACGACTCCAAACCTAACGTAGGCTCGTAAGGTGGGAGCGGCGATCCTTCCCCGAGGTCATTGTGCTGAAGAATCAGCGCAATAACCTCGGCGAACGACCTCTGGATCTCGGGAGTGACAGTGTCCTGCGGAGACAGACCGTCAAGCCCGTCCATCGAGAACGCCTCCCGAGACCCTCCTCCTCCTACAGGAGGAACCACAATAGACCCCTCATGGTCTCCTCCTGCCACTTGCGTGTACAATCTGGTCGGTCCTAGGACCGTGCCAGGTTCGTAGGGCTTCGTAGGGCGTCGTGGCGGAATCGCGAGGGGAATCACTCCTGATCTCCTTGCTTTTCCCGGCGTAGGCCGAGGAAGTTGAAGGGATAGGAGAGAGACCTGACGCTCCCCCCCTCACCCACCGGCAGAACCGTTGTGCAGGCGATCGCCAACCCGCAGTGACGATCAAGCTGCAGGCCTGGTCGAGCAGCTGGACCGAGAACAGTGGTGACGGTCCCGAGCATCAGAAGAGCTGCTGCTGGTCCCCATTCCCAGTAGGAGCGGCGGTCAGGGGACCGGCAGAGTCCGCTGTCGCAGTGGGAGCGAGGCCTGTCCTCACGGCACGTCACGCTGCTTGGACCAGCCGAGGCTGGTTCAGGCGACCGAGGGGACCACTTCCTCGCCTCAACCCGCGGCCGGTCTGGGACAGTCGCATCAACCCTCGGTACCAGTGGATCGCCAGGAGAGCGATCGCTGGCCTGGTGGGAGTCACCTGGGCGACTCCCGCCAGTCTTCCACTACGTGCCTGGATCCTGGCTCCGAGCAGACTCTGTTGCCTGGGTCTTGGCTTCACGGTCACACGCGGGTGACCGTACACTCGGTACCTCTCGCGAACGAGAGGCCGAGACAGTACCTGGCGCCAAGGCAGAACCTCTGGCGCCAGGCGAGGAGGTACTAGTGTTAGCCGGCGCTCCTCTGGTCCCCATCTCCTCCTTCCTTGCGGAGGGAGAGACGGGCCCCGTTCCCAAAGGAACAGGGGGACCAGCAGAAGTCCCAACCGGGACCCTTAGAAGCCTCAGAGCAAGCCTTCATGGGGGGGAGGAGGCTACCTTCTTCTTCGGCTGTGGGGCCTTAAAAGTTGAAGGGGAAGCGGTGGCAGACATCGAAGAACGACGACGATGACACCTTCCTCCTCCTCCTCTTCTTCGTCAGCTTCCTCAGGACCACAGTCAGGTCTTCCATCCAGGACGGACCCGGGGCAGTTGCCGAAGCAACAGGGCCCGACTGCACCTGTCTGGAAGGACCTGGGGTGGGGGCAGCAACACCACAGGCAGGAACAACAGCGGCAGTAGCTGGTACTGGAACTGGAGCGGCAGCAATCTCAGGAACGGGGGGCGGGGCAGGAAGTTCGGGGCTGGAGTAAGACCGGCAAAACCAGGCGGCATCGTCACGGTAAACCTCTTCAACTCCGGCAGCGGCGCCTGAACAGCAGCTAGCGGCAGGGTCATAGTAAGCCTCTTCACCTCTGGCAGCGGCGCCTGAACAGCAGCTATCGGGGTAACCATGGCAACATGCTGGGTGTAGACCAGGTGCGGTGGAGCAGCATAGCCAGGCGTGGATACCGTCGTGGTGGTTGGGCCATGAGTTACCAGCCTGGCCCCTCTCGCCAGATGACTCAGCAGTCCCTGAACGCTCGGTGTCCCCTGAAGCCCCATTAAGTACCAGGCCCTGCCAAGAACGTCCCCTGTGGCAAGCAGATCCGAGTGAATGGACGACCCCGAATACAACTGAACATCAGGGTACCTAGCCCCGTCCTCCACACTCGACTGATAAAGAGAGAAGGAGCGAGATAACCCTCCCGAAGGGGAAGGAGCTATATGAGGGAGCCGAGATGGAGAGAGTAAGGAAGATGATGTGTCCGTGACCAAGGGAGTAACTGAAGAACCCTTTGATGACCCCTTGGCCGGCTTACGCGGTTTCTTCCTCCCTCCATAGTACTCCCGCTGCTCCTCCGACCATACACATGTCACAAGGCTCAGTGCGAGAGCATTCTCGCCCTCGGCACAGAGTGCAAAATTCATGAGGGTCTACCTCTACAGAGGACCAAAAGGCCCCACACTTACGGCCCTCCACACCAGGGCACAATCTGCGGCTGATGGGGGGCCGAGGGGGTCTCTCCGGCTCTCGGGAAACCATAATATTCACTATCACTTGCATATGAATATACAAAAGACAGGCACGTACTTACGGAAGCTTTGCACAAATACACGGAGTGGGAGATAAAGAGAAGAGCCTTCACAGTGTGAAGAAAACCAAGCATACAACTTGAAAGCGGGCAGAGAGGCGAACAGCAAGTCTATCCACCAGCGCGGCTGAAAGCAAAGTGAATCCTCTCCTCGCAATCGAGCTGTCCGCCAACTGCCGGACAAGTAGTTAACTACCGAACCCCCTTGTTCGAAGCTTACGACCGGTTCAGCTGCCGCCAAGTAACTTCCTTTGTTAAAAGACCGAGGGTTTGTATACGTATCTGAACATTTTTTTATTAGGGGAAACAACTGACCGGACGATATCTGATCCAGTTTTAACTGTGTGTGGATCCACTATCAGAAAAAGTACTTTACAACAGGTCCTGACACTGGAGATGGGCACCAGTCACAAGCCATCGGTGGTGAGAGCAACAGCTTGAGACCTCTACTATGCACTTGAAGTAAGTATTTTCTCCAAAGTTAGAAATTAAGGTCATATTCTCAGATTAACCTCTTAAACAGAGGTTAATGACGCTTTAGACATTTTTACTTAAACCACCAAAAATGTAGAAGATTGACGCCATCTCAATGTTTGAGGAGTAACTTGTGTCAAACTTTCCATTCCATGTGCTAAATCTGCAAACAACTTGTACCCATAGACACTGGGGCACTTTCTTCACAACTAGCGTCAACAATGACACCAACTGCCTGGCACATCCAAGCAAACTACGATTTGATGGTAGAAAGAAGAATCATGCACTAGATAAATATGTAAATAATAGTTAAACAGCAGTATAAGGTCATTAATTGCATAAATTTTTTATATTTTCATGATTTTTAATTTGAAAATATTCTTTGTTGAAAAAGTAACTAGAATCCCAACTCACATAACTGTTTTGCTGTGAACAGTAGCTACGGCATTGTTCACGCTCTTCTATTGTTTATCAGTGTTGCCATTTGGTATGTGTTTACCCTCCAAACTGAGTAGAAGACTTACACAAAACCAGGGAAATGAGTGAAATTAGTGTATATTTTGATATATATACATATTAGAGCAATTTTATTATTGCATTACTATGACAACTAGAATTCAGGGAAACAGTTTGTAAATGCATTGGTGTATGTGTGAAACTCCACTAAATTGGCAATGATGAAATTTTGCTGTCGTCCGCTCGTATCTACTTCAGAAATATCTGTAATTTTTGGGGGTTAATTTGGTTGCAAAAAAGGGATAATAGACGTGAATTAAAATAAACATTTTGAAGTAACAAAGTAAAGTAAAACTAAATAATGAGTAAGATAAACAATAAAGGGAATAAAGCTTTGCACCTCATAAACAGTGTAGTCGTGTGCTGCCCGCAACTGTGTTCGTGGAGTGAGCGCTTAGGAACCAGGAACAGCAACATAGTTCAAGTGCAATTTGGAGTGAATTAAGACCAAAATGTGTATAATTACAATCAAATAAGCACTGTGGAGTTTCAGTTGTGATGGCAGTAAGGATAAAACCACCAATTACAAGGTAAAAATGAATTTCAGTTCAAAACATGACCCCGGGGATAAGAAGTTCCATATTTTCACTAGGGGGAAACACCAGAGTGGAGCCATTGTCATCGTGTGGCTCAGCCTTGTTCACTATATTTAATTGTTGAAACAATAATACCAAGCATACCATTCAAAAGATTGAAGTTTCATCAACTATGTGATATATGAATGCCCATACGAAACTAAAATAAGCATGTGAGCTCTTCATAAAGTATGTTTTCACGGCAGTTTTGAAATCTAATATGGCGGCAACCGCGTGAGGTGTCGTTTGTAACCACAGCCAAGCCACCATCTTTCCCAGCACTCATTTGAACAATGTTAGCATATATATGTAACGTTTATTGCTCTTACTCAAAATTGAAGTTGTAATCAGCACAATAAAACAACATTTTGTTGCCTATATTAGCTTAAGTATGAAACTTCTTATTCCCGGGGTCATGGTTTAAACTGAAATTCATTTTTACCTTATAATTGGTGGCTTTATCCTTACTGCCATCACAACTGAGACTCCAGTGCTTATTTGATTGTAATTATACATGTTTTAGTCTTAATTCACTCCAAATTGCACTTTAACTACGTTGCTGTTCCTGGTGTTTAAGTACCCACTCCACAAACACCGTTATGGGCAGCACACGAGTACATAGTTTATGAGGTGCAACGCTTTATTCCCTTAATTGTTTACTTTACTCATTTAGTTTAACTTTACTACTTCAGAATGTTTATTTAATCAATATCTAATATCCCTTTTTTGCAAGAAAATTAACCCCCAAAAATTACAGATATTTCTGAAGTACATACAAGCAGAGGACGGCAAAATGACTCATCGTTGCCAATCTAGTGGAGCTTCACACATACGCCGATGCATTTACAAACTGTTTCCATGAATTCTAGTTGTCATGGTAGGGTAAACAACAGAGGACTGGCCAACTCACCACTACCGCGGTTTTGGCCACCCTCCAAAACAGTACTTTAACACGTCCTGACACCAGAGATGGTCATCAGTCATGAGTTGTTGGAGGTGATAACAGGAGCTCAAGATCTCTACTCTCCTTTCGAAGTAAGTATTTTCTCCAAAGTTAGAAATTAAGGCCATACTTAAGATTTAAACAGAGGGTAAAGGAAAGTGTGGCCAACACAGTGCACACTACCCCAAAACGCTTTCAAAATTTTTTCTTACAATTAAAAAACTTTAGAGGATTGATGCCATCTCGATGCTTGCGGAGTCGCTTGTGTATACAAACTTCCCATTTCCTGTGCTAAATCCACACACCACTTGTACCCATGGACGCTGGGGCACTTTCATCACAACAATCGTAACCTCAATCTCTAACCAGTATTTATTCAAGGGGACTACGGCATTCTTTGCGGCGTTTTGCACTATTCAATTGTTTATCAGTGTTGTCAATTGGTATGTGTTTACCCTCCAAACTTGAGTATAAGACTTACACAAAACTGGGGAAATAAGTGAAATTAGCATATCTATTTGTAGTATATATACATATCACAGCTATTTGATAAATACTGCATCACTATGACAACTTGAATTCATGGAAACAGTTTGTAAATGCATCGGTGTACGTTTGAAGCTCCACTAGATTGGCAACGATGAGTCTTTTTGCCTTCGTCTACTCATACTTCAGAAATATCTGTAATTTTTCAGGGTTAATTTGGTTGCAAAAAAGGGATAAGACATGAATTAAATAAACATTTTGAAGTAATAAAGTTAAACTAAATAATGAGTAAAGTAAACAATTAAGGGAATAAAGCTTTGCACCTCAAACACGTAGTTGTCTGCTGCTCGTAACTGTGTTTGCGGAGCGAGTGCTTAGGAACCAGGAACAGCAACATTGTTCAATTGCAATTTGGAGAGAATTAAGGCCAAAATGTGTATAATTACAATCAAATAAGCAGTGTGGAGTTTCAGTTGTGATGGCAGCGAGGATAAAACCACTGATTACAAGGTAAAAATTAATTCAGTTCAAACCATGACCCAGGAAATAAAAAGTTTCATACTTTCACTACTATAGGCAACAAAATGGTTCATTGTACTGATCAATAACCATTACATATATACACTAACATTGTTCAAATGAGTGCTGGGAAGGCTGGGAAAGATGATATTTTCATAATAAAATAAATTTTTGAACATACTTACCTGGTAGTTATATATATAGCTTAAGTCCCTGTGACGTCACGGCAGAATTTCAAAACTCGCGGCAATCACCGATTGGCTAGTCAGGTGTACCGTACCACCTGTGCGCCCTCTACCCAGGTACCTGGAACCATTCCAACTATTCCTCAGATCTTCCATGCCCCTAGTCTCTAGAGGGGAGGAGGGTGGGAATTAAATTATATATAACTACCAGGTAAGTATGTTCAAAAATTTATTTTATTATGAAAATATCATTTCTAAACATCTAACTTACCTGGTAGTTATATATATAGCTGATTGACACCTTTGGTGGAGGGTCAGACAGCCAACATCGTTGGAATTGACATAAGAGTTAATAAACAAACTTATGGGTGTGTACCTGTTTAAGGAAGCTGACTTTAGTAATCTCCTGCCTCATTATGTCTGCTTTCCTTAAGGGGACCGTCCGCTATGGCGGATGACATGTCAACTTGAAAAAATAAAAAATAGAGTTATTACTTGTATCTATGCAGAAACATGCCGTGTATGCTTTCCAGAAGTTTCAGCCAATTATTTTCACAAATAATGAAGATATGGTTTTTAAATGATGACGTCATCGTAACTGCGCCGTCTGTATGACTTGAGTTTGACAGAATCGTTTTTGCGTGTTTATTTTTGCATATATACAGCGATTTTTTAAGATTTTTTTCGAAATTCTCATACATCTGGAAGCAATGAAAGGTACTGAGACACTGGGTGAGAAGCGAGCTGCTCAGAGTCAGAGCGGTTATTTATAGGCGAGACTCGGACTTCGGAGAATGACTCGGTTACGCCACAGACGTCAAAACAGTTACACGCACGTAGGCACTTGCGTTTGGTTACTAGCTATTTACGTTGTTTTTATAACTTCTTAGTGAACTTATAGCAATGCCGAAGTTACCCAAGATCAAGAAGGCTACTCAGCAACTATGGCTAGCAAAATTAGCGAAGGCCAGGAGTGTGCTGAAAGAAAAACATGAAAATGAATTTTTTTCAGCTGCCCTCATTGTCTCATGTCTCGCCGTCTAGATCATTATCTGGTGTCACGCTGAGGGTATCAACACCACTTTTAGGGGTAGGACCACGATCCTTGATGTAGAAATCAATAATAAAAGTACAAATAAAGTAATTATAATAATGTTGTTTTGACTTTATAAGAAAAAAGCGAAAATTTACATAGCAAATCTTTGGGAGCTCATAACTCAAAAACATACTTATGCGCATGTCGGTAACCATTACTCAGTTATTTATTATCCAATTTTAGAGAGAAAGATATCATTGGAAAGAGGAATAAAAATCCCATAATTCTGTGGGACAGAATTTTGATATCTTTTTTTCTTTTTTTTTATATAATTTTTTGAGCTAGACAAAAAAAAAAAAAAAAAAAATTCATAAAAAATAAATTAAAAAATAAAAATTCTGTCACACAGAATTGTTCCGTATATAAAGAAGTTTTTATGGTATGATTTTCAATACAACTGATGTCATATTAGCGGAGAAAACTCTACCAATTTTTTTTTTTAAATCATGATTTTTGCTAATAAAACGAAAAGTTTTTTATCAAATGACTTGAAATTTTTATATGATGAAGGTATTATATATATCTAAAACATATGAAAATTATGTATTTTGCGTAATAAATAAAAAAAAATAGACATCATAGCGGACGGTCCCCTTAAGAGATCCAGCGATCCACCCAGGGGGCTGAAGACCTCAAGGAGCTGTCAAACCGGTGCATAACCTCTATGTGACAGGACCTCATCCAATACCCTTATTCCGGGCGCTACCAAGGAAAGAAATGACCACCTGACTGAGAAAATCAATGATTGTGGAAGACTGCGTCCAGTCTCCACAAACAACCATAAAAATTCAACCGTCCCAAGGAGAGAAAAAAGGTATTTGGTTTTGGGATTGTAGGGGTAGATCCTTCTCCCACTATTGCATTCGCTGCTACGAATGGTCCCAGGGTGTAGCAGTCTTCGTAACGAGTCTGCACATTTTTCAAATAGTGTGAGGCAAACACTGACTTACTTCTCCAGAAAGTTGCATCCATTATACTCTGTAAGGACCTGTTCTGTTTGAAGGCTACAGAGGTTGCTACTGCCCTCACTTCGTGTGCTCTCACCTTGAGAAGATTGAGGTCCGCCTCACCATATTCTGAATGAGCTTCCCTTATAAGGTTCCTAATGAAAAAGGAAAGTGCATTCTTGGACATTTGTAAAACAGGCTTTTTGACAGAGCACCAAAGAGCATCTGAATTACCACGTAAATCTTTCGTTTTCTCTAGGTAAATTTTTAGAGCTCTCACTGGACATAGGACCCTCTCTAACTCTTCTCCAACTAGATCCGAAAGATTCGGGATCTCGAAAGACCTTGGCCAAGGTTGTGAAGGGCGTTCATTTTTAGCCAGAAAACCTAGCTGTAGGGAGCATATAGCTTTGCCATGCCTAAATCCTATCGTCTTGCTAAAAGCATGGATTTCACTAACCCTTTTGGCTGTAGCCAAACTGACCAAAAAGTGTGTCTTCATAGTTAAGTCTTTTAACGAGACCAAATGTAAAGGCTCGAATCTCTCACTCATTAGGAACTTCAGAACTACATCCAGGTTCCATGCAGGAGAGTCCTGTTGTACTTCTTTCGTGGTGTCGAAGGATCGGAGAAGGTCCTGTAGATCTTTATTTTCAGATAAATTCAGCTTTCTGTCTGAAAACAGCAGCTAACATACTTCTATATCCTTTAATCGTTGAAGTTGAAAATTTTCGCCTTCTCCTAAGGTACAGAAGGAAGTCAGCTATTTGAGTCACACAGGTACTGGAAGAGGAAACAGAGTTGTCTCTGCACCATCCTCTAAAAACCTCCCACTTGGATTGGTAGACCTTGATAGTAGAAGCTCTCCTTGCTCTTGCAATCGTACTAGCTGCCTCCTTCGAAAAGCCTCTAGCTCTCGTGAGTTTTTCGATAGTCTGAAGGCAGTTAGACGTAGAGCTTGGAGGTTTTCGTGATACCTTTCCAAGTGGGGTTGTTTGAGAAGATCTACTCTCAAAAGAAGGCTTCTCGGTGTGTTCACCATCCATTCCAGTACCTCTGTGAACCATTCCCTTGTTGGCCAAAAGGGGGCTACAAGAGTCATCCTGGTGCCCTCGTGTGACAAGAACTTCCGAATCACCTTGTTTACTATTTTGAAAGGTGGAAAAGCATACACGTCGAGGTACGACCAATCTAGGAGAAAAGCATTTATATGAAGAGACTCTGGATCTGGCACGGGAGAGCAGTACGTCTCCAGCCTCTTCGTCTTTGCTGTGGCAAAGAGATCTATGCAAGGTCGCCCCCACATGCTCCACAGGTTCTTGCAGACCTCTCAATGAAGAGTCCATTCCGTGGACAATACTTGACCCTTCCTGCTTAGGCTGTCTGCCAACACATTCTTCTCCCCTTGGATGAACCAAGTGACTAGGCTCACATTGTTCACCTTTGCCCACTGAAGGAGTTCTCTCGACGTCTCGTAAAGAGACCTCGAGTGGGTTCCGCCTTGTTTGACGATGTAGGTCAATGCCCTGGTGTTGTCAGAGTTGACCAGCACTACTTTGTTCTGAACCATCTCTATGCCCTCCTTGAGGGCCAAAAAGACTGCCAAAGGTTCCTTCTGGTTTATATGGAGCTTCATTTATTCTTTTGTCCAGGACCCCAAGAACTCCAACTTCCCCAGAGTTGCTCCCCACCCCGAGTTCGAGGCGTCGGACAACAACACTAGGTCTGGGTTCTTTTGTTCTAGGGACAAACCCTCCTGAAGTTTGATGGGGTCGTTCCACCAACGAAGACATTGCTTCATTGTTTCCGAAATAGGAATAGACATTGTCTTCAGATCCTTTCCTTTGTTCCAATGCCGATTTAGGTGAAATTGCAGGGGGCAAAGATTTAGTCTTCCCAAGGAAACAAATTGCTCCAGAGAGGAAAGGGTCCCCACAAGGCTCATCCATTCCCTCGCAGAGCACTTCTGTTTGCTTAGGAAGCTATAATCTTTTGCAGGGCTTGATCTGTCCTTGAGGCAGACGGAAAAGCCCGAAAATCCAGACTCTGAATCCTCATGCCCAAATAAAGCCTTTCTTGAGAAGGGATCAGTTGAGATTTTTCTTTGTTTATTAGAAGTCCCAATTCCTCTGACAGCGTTATTGTTTTCTGAAGATCCTCCAGGCAGACTGTAGGAAGGAGCTCTGGAGGAGCCAGTCGTCCAGATACAGAAAGATTCTGACAGCTCTCGCATGCAGCATTCCTGCAACATTGGTCATCAATTTTGTGAAAATTTGAGGCGCGGTGCTTAGTCCGAAACAGAGAGCTCGAAACTGGAATACTTCCTCTTGTATACGAACCTCAGGTATTTTTTGGAGCTCAGGTGGATGGGAATGTGGAAATACGCATCTTGCAGATCTAGTGAGACCATCCAGTCCTCCTTTCTGACTGCTGCCAGGACTGATTTTGTAGTTTCCATCGTAAATTTTGTCTTCTGTACGAAGACGTTGAGTGCACTTACGTACAGCACTGGTCTCCATCCCCCCCGAGTTCTTGGGCACCAGGAATAAACAATTGTAAAAGCCTGTTGAATCTACATCCCGCACCTTCTCTATTGCTTCCTTTTCTAACAACAGTGACATTTGCTGTTGAATCGCCTGAATTTTTTATTGCTCTCTGTACCTGGCCGATAGATCTATCGGGGATGTTGTTAAAGGAGGTTTTTCTAGGAATGGGATTTTGTACCCCTCCTTGAGCATTTGAATGGACCAAAGGTCCGCTCCTCTTTTTTCCCACACTTGCCAGAAGTTGGAAAGTCTGGCTCCTACTGCTGTCTGAGGACGAGCTTGGTCAAACCCTGCTTCATCCTTGTCTTGATCCTCTTCTTTGAGACCTCTTTCCTGAGGGTCTGAAACTACGTCTGCCAGAGGTAGTCCCTTGAAAGGGCTGAGAAACCTGATGTTTTGGAGCCTCTTCCTTCGTTTTACGTGCTAAAAGGCCAGCAGGAATTACCTTCCTTGCTGTTTTAGAAACTAGATCTTGAGTCGCCTTTTGTGCTAATGCTGACGAGACTTCCTTAACCAACTCTTGTGGAAATAGTAGCGGGGAAAGAGGGGCATAAAGGAGCTCTGACTTCTGCACTGGAGTAACTCCGTTATTCAAATAAGAACAAAATTGAGCCCTTTTCTTCAGGACCCCCACAGCGAATAGTGCTACTAACTCATTAGCCCCATCTCTCAAAGCCTTGTCCATGCACGACATGATATGCACAAGTTCCTCTGTGTCATTGCCTTTAAAAACTTCCACCTTTTTTCCCAAGGCTCCCAGGGTCCAATCTAAAAAGTTAAAAACCTCGAAAGCTCTGAACACTCCTTTGACGAGGTGGTCTAACTCCGAAGTCGACCAAAATACTTTAGTTCTATTAATATCCGTTCGACGAGAAGAATCCACTAAACTCGAGAAGTCCCCTTGTGCCGAAGAAGGAATTCCCAGACCAAGAGCTTCTCCCGTCTCATACCATACGCTCGACCTGGAAGCTAACTTTGCTGGAGGAAAAGAAAAAACTGTCTTGCCTTGTTCTCTCTTCGTTTGCATCCAGTTACCCATCATCTTGAGAGCTCTCTTGGAAGAGCAAGACAAAACCATCTTTGTAAAACTTGTCTTATTAAAAGATTTCCCGAGCGTAAACTCTGAAGGAGGGGAACGAGGAGCAGCCGGAATAAAGCTCTCTGGGAAAATTTCATTAAACAACTTTCATAAGTCTTTTCAAATCTGACGAAGCATGATGTTCCTTTGAATCCTCCTCGTCTGAAACAACCTCTAAGGGAATCACTGGAGAAAGTGCGATATCAACTTCCCTTTCTTCTGAGTGTCCTCGAATGGAAGTAGCGACGTCTTGCCTCCCGACGTCATGAATGTCGATTTCCTGACGTTCGATGTCATGACGTCCAATCTCTTGACGTCCGCAGTTACGATGTTTCAACTGTCTGCTCTCTGCGTCATGACTCTCAAGAGGCTGACGCTCGGCGTCATGAACGTGTTGACGCTCGGCTCTTATCCATCCTTCGTTTCTTTGACGTCCTGCGTCATGATGTTTAAGATCTTGACACTCAAGATCTTGACGTTTGGCATCATGATCCTCTTGACGCTCGGCTCTTTGGTATCCGTCGTCATGAAGTTTATGCTCTTGACGTTTGGCGCCATGACGCTCGGCTCTCTGGTGTCCGGCGTCACGATGTTTATGTACTTGACGCTCGACGTTATGTCGAGTCATCTTCTCTTTGCTTGCAGGACACCAGACCTTCATGAGGGAAGAAAGTTTATTCTGCATTTCCTGAATTATATTCAGATCCGGAGCCCCATGCTGAGGTCAGGAGAGGCAGCAACCACATTAGACTCTCTCTCCATTTCAATCAGTGAATCATCCGGAGACGAAAACCAACCTGAAGGAGGAGGAGGAGCATGTACAGACGGCATATAAGCGTCTGACATCTGTTTGTCCTCTACCGAAGCAGATGGCCGCCTGTGCGACATCTTACTGCTTTCGGCAAAAGGATCAACCAAGTCCGACGTCTTTCCACCTCCTACCGAAGCAGATGGCCGCCTGTGCGACATCTTACTGCTTTTGGAAGGGGAACCGACATTCTTCAACCTCCCTTTGTCTCCTACCAAAGTAGATGGCCGCCTGTGCGACATCTTACTACACTTGGCAGGAGAACTCCCTTCGAAATCGGAAGAAAAACGCTCTGGACTGCTCCAATGACTGCAACCTGGAGCCTGAGGAGTCATTTCACGACGCTGATCGATCGTGGAAAATTTTCTTTTAAGGGGACCGTCCGCTATGGCGGGTGACATGTCAACTTGAAAAAATAAAAAATCTAATTATTACTTGTATCTATGCAGAAACATGCCGTGCATGCTTTTCAGAAGTTTCAGCCAATTATTTTCACAAATAATGAAGATATAGCGGTTTTTAAATGATGACGTCATCGTAACTGCGTAGTCTGAGTTTGACAGAATCGTTTTTGCGTGTTTATTTTTGCATATATACAGCGATTTTTTAAGATTTTTTTCGAAATTCTCATACATCTGGTACCAATGAAAGGTACTGTGACACTGGGTGAGAAGCGAGCTGCTCAGAGTCAGAGCGGTTATTTATAGGCGAGACTCGGACTTCGGAGAATGACTGTTACGCCACAGACGTCAAAACAGTTACACGCATGTAGGCACTTGCGTTTGGTTACTAGCTATTTACGTTGTTTTAATAACTTCTTAGTGAACTTATAGCAATGCCGAAGTTACTTAAGATCAAGAGGGCTACTCAGCAACTATGGCTAGCAAAATTAGCGAAGGCCAGGAGTGTGCTGAAAGAAAAACACGAAAATGAATTGTTTTCAGCTGTCCTCATTGTCTCATGTCTCGCCGTCAACATCATTATCTGGTGTCACGCTGAGGGTATTAACACCACTTTTAGGGGTAGGACCACGATCCTAGATGTAGGAATCAACAATAAAAGTACAAATAAAGTAATTATAATAATCAACAATAAAAGTACAAATAAAGTAATTATAATAATGTTGTTTTGACTTTTATAAGAAAAAAGCGAAAATTTACATAACAAATCTTTGGGAGCTCATAACTCAAAAACATACTTATGCGCATGTCGGTAACCATTACTCGGTTATTTATTATCCAATTTTAGAGAAAAAGATATCATTGGAAAGAAGAATAAAAATCCCATAATTCTGTGTGACAGAATTTTTTTTTTTTTACACTAAAAAAAAAAATTCATAAAAAATAAAATTAAAAAATAAAAATTCTGTCCCACAGAATTGTTCCGTATATAAAGAAGTTTTTATGGTATGATTTTCAATACAACTGATGTCATATTAGCGGAGAAAACTACCAATTTTTTTTTTTTAAATCATGATTTTTGCTAATAAAACGAAAAGTTTTTGATCAAATGACTTGAAATTTTTATATGATGAAGGTATTATATATATCTAAAACATATATGAAAATTATGTATTTTGCGTATTAAATAAAAAAAATAAATAAAAAAAATAGACATCATAGCGGACGGTCCCCTTAAGAGGTGTTGACGTAAGACGCCAGCCCCGTTTGGGAGCTGCATCGTCCGATGAAGAGCATACACTTACCTCGCCTTTCCAATGGCGAGGGTGAGCGTCCTGGGAAGCGTCAACAGGAACGCTCAAGGGGACGACTGCTCGGGAGCTAACACCTCTCGCCTCCCTTCGTCTGTCGACATTCCTTCTCACGGGTTGGTGAGCTTGGAAGAGGTCTAGGACTAGGAACACGACAGGTCCGAGCAGCCGCACCCTCCACTGCACTGATTTTAGCACTAGCACTTGCACTTTTCAACTCCCTAACATCTGACCACAATTTTGCTCTGTCTTCTGCGAGGGATTCTACTTTCTTGCCCAGAGCTTGAATGGCTACCAACATATCTTTAAGAGTTGGCTCAGGAAAAACTTCTACAGGGGAAGGATTAATAGGCTCGTTAACACGGGAAACAGAACTATCCCTAGAAGAACGAGACATACTACTTTTACTCCTTCTGATCCTCTCTCGCTCAAGTTTACGTACATAGCGATCATATTCCATCCACTCATCATTATTCAAAATTACACATTCATCACATCTATTATCCAACTCGCAAACCTTCTCTCTACATTTCACACAAATGGAGTGAGGGTCTAAGGCAGCTTTAGGAAGCCGGGTCTTACATCCCCTCACACACTTCCTAACACTCGAAGAGTCAGACATATTGGAAAAGCCAAAGAGAGATCAAGAAAAGCAAGGATCGAACCAACAAAATCTAAACAGTACCAAGAAAATCCAAAAAAACAAACCGCAAAACAAGCGAAAGCCAAAGCCAAAGTGTACTCCACCAAACTAACTGCGAAAAACACGGGCGAAAGCGAGCGAAAATCCACGATGTTCACCGAAGCGGCGGCAGGGAAGATCTGCGGAATAGTTGGAATGGTTCCAGGTACCTGGGTAGAGGGCGCACAGGTGGTACACCTGACTACCCAATCGGCGATTGCCGCGAGGTTTGAAATTCTGCCGTGACGTCACAGGGACTTAAGCTATATATATAACTACCAGGTAAGTTACATGTTTAAAAATGGTGGATTATCTGTGGTTAGAACATCCAGCCAGGCGATTGCCGCCATATTGGATTTCAAAACGGTCTTGAAAACATATTTTACGAAGAGCTCACATGCTTATTTGAGTTCGTATGGGGCTTTCATATATCACATTATGTTAATGAAACTTCAATCTTTTATGGTATGCTAAAAGTTGTAATTGTATTCTTGTTTCACCAATTAAATATTGAGGGAATAAGGGCTGGCCGACCCGATGATGGATCGTCTGCGGTTGTTTACCCTAATGCATTAATGATAAAATTGCTCTAATATGTATATATACTACAAATAGATACACTAATTTCACTGATAAACAATTGAAGAGTGCAAAGAACGCCGTAGGTATCGTTCACAAGCAAAACTGTTGATATTTGAGTCAGGAATCTAGTTACTTTTTCAACAACTAATATTTTCAAATTAATAATCATGAATATGTAAAACAATTTATGCAATTAATGACCTTACACTGCCGTTTAACTATTTATTTACATAATTATCTAGTGCCCGCTTCTTTTTCTTTCTACCAAAATTCGTAGTTCCCTTGGAAAACTAGTGGTTGGAAGCCATTGTTTACAATTTTTGTGAAGAAAGTGCCCAGCATCTATGGGTACTGGTGGTGTGCGGATTTAGCACATGGAATGGGAAGTTTATTGACACAAGCGACTCCGCAAATATCGAGATGGCGTCCATCTTCTAAATATTACGAGTTGTAAGTAAAAATTTCTAAAGCTTCATGGAGGTAGTGTGCACTGCGTAGAGCCAGACTTTTCATTACCCTCTGTTTAATCTTAAAATATGACCTTAATTTCTAACTTTTTAGAGACAAAATGTTAAATTGTGCCGATTACAACTGCAACGTTGAGCAAGATCAATAAAAGTTACATATATATGCTAATCTTGTTCAAATCAGCGCTGAGAAGGATGGGAAGGACATGAGAGCCATGCCGGTTACGAACGGCACCTCAGTTGGTCGGCGCCATATTGGATTTCAAAACTGCCTTTAAAACATATTTTACGAAGACCTCACATGCTTATTTTAGTTCATATGGCAAATGCATATATATCACATTATGTTGACAAAACTTCAATCTTTTGAATGATATGCTTAAAGATGTAATTGTATTCTTGGTAATATACTTCGGAAGCACTCCGCACTGGATATTAAAATAGAAATTTGTCCAAAATTGCATTTTTCCTAACTATACAAACCTGAGGTCCATTTACAAAAGGAGGGTAACTAGCGGCAGCTGGATGGTCGTAAGCTTTCGAACAAGGGAGTTCGGTAGTTAACTGCTTGTCCGACAGTGTGCGCGCCGCGCGACTGGGAGGTGAAGAATCACTTTTGCTTTAGGCCCAAGCAAAAACTGCAGAGTGAGGGGTGGCATGAGGTGGGTCTATGTGTAAAAGGACCTCAGGTTTGTATAGTTAGGAAAAATGCAATTTTGGACAAACTTCTTGGTGGGAGGAATCTGAGTCTTTTGTGAACAGACTGGTGTTCGCCCAACCTTGGAAGCCTCCCTGGTCATAAGAGCGAGGGAGGGATCCAAGCCTCTGTCCGATTGATCGGGGTGTGCACCGCAGGATTAATGGTCAGACCTCTGGACCAAGTACTAAGAGAGAGGCAAGCGTATCTCTTTGTACCAGCAAGCAAGAACTTGTTCCTGTTTGCAAGAGGCAACATAAATTTATGGGTTTGTCTCTTGTTGGCATCCACTTCCCCCCTTGTTGGGGGAAGTGGTGGATATTCGCTCCCATCCCTAGTGAAAGGGATAGGATGTGGCTCTGTCAAGTAGCTCACCTGCATCTCGTCCTTATCCAGCAAGGTGACGACCGTATCCCTCTACCCACAGGTAGAGGAGGAGAAAAAGATGGGAAGAGGAGTCAGTCACACACTCATTCACTCATTCATTCTTACAGTCACACCAGGACTCGATGCTGTTCAGCCTGCGAGGGTCTGGGTTAGCTACACAACGTGTTGAGCAGCCATCACGGGTCCCAAGGAAAACGATCTAAGGACCTGTGGGCAATATCCCGAAGGTAGAAGGAGGTGCATGTGGTCTGGTTGTACCGACCCCTGCCTTCAGTACCTGCGCCACGGAGAAGTTCTTGCAGAACGCGAGGGAATGTACTTCTAGGTCATCCTGGTGCTGACGAAGAGGCTTCAACACTCAGCCTGGGGTGTAGAGTTTCTTCAGATAGCGCCGTCGCGCCCTCACAGGACAAAGCAGCATCTCCTTCGCATCGAAGGCGGTGAAGTCCATTAGGGAGGGGATTGTGAAGGACTAACTAATTGTCAGGGACTGAAGGGTTCTGAGTCTTCGCTACGAAGTTCGTCACGAAATCGAGCGTCACAGATCCCCATCCCATGGATGCTTGACTTCGCAGGAAAAGTCATGCAGTTACCTCACAGGAAAAGAAGGGAATAGTCGCATGACCTATCCCTCTTCTCGACTTCGGTGATGTCCAGTACCCATACTGGTCTATCCGTCTGCAGCAAAGTGTCTCGCATTCTCCTATCCCCATGCAGTGAAGTTGTTCTTCTCGGTAATGGATAGGAAACCGACACTCCATGGTGGGTGTCGAAGGTATGGGTACTGGGACAAGCAATTAGAACGAAGAAAAGATTGATCTGGAACAACCGAACTAAGTCCACAGCGAAGTTCGTAACCGACTCGGGCGCTCTGACAGCTGCCGACTGACTGCGTTCGGTAGGAGGCAAGTTGTCCAAGAATCCAAGCAAGTCACGTGACCTTCGCCCTTTAAAGGGTTATGCCGAGAGACTAAACAAATCGTATTTGTTTGTCACTGATGCCAGCCGGCGAGGTGATGATTCTCTTAAGGCATGTGCCCAACAGGCGAAATTCAATTGCCTTCTAGAGACAGAGGTCCCTGATGGCAAGACATCTCATAGTATAGTTGAATCTCAGCTAAGGAGAAACAACACTGTGCCGTTGAAGACAAAGGTGGACAGAGAATGCAACCTACGTCTTCATAGCCGAATCAAGAGAAGGATTCTCAAGATTCTGAACCTGTGCTTACAAATGACTGAAAACTCTAACCGCTATTTCATTGCTGTCCGGTGAGGAGTCGTAGTTGCAATGAAAGCGGAGCGCTTTTCAGTAATGAAAACACAGGGAAGTACTGCCTGTAGAACTGCTTCTCATGGGCTGAACATTTGGAAGTAAAGCTGTCAGGTCGGGGAGTAGGCGATGTCTTCTGATACATCTGTTAATTCGGGGTGAACAACGAACAGTTGCACACCTACGAATACGAGATATTTTGAAGACAAACTCAGATGTCTGCAAAAATCATTCGCATTATCACAGTGCGATGCAGTGGTAGACTAGTAGTACAGACTTCTGTTACCGTGCGTTAAACAGAAAGATGAAAGAGTCCAAGAGAGATATCTGTTGAAAATTCTCGCAATGTCGAAGGCGATGAAATCGATCGTCACAGCAGTAGATGGTCCTTCATGTATGCGAGAATCCCCGTTAATCAGAGACTTGAGTCCGTAGTTGTTGGGCAGAGATACGGTTCGGTAGTCAATCAAAGCAGGGGAGAGAGACATAACAGACCGTGCATCTCGGAGAGCCAGCTGATACTGAGCTACTATCAGGCAGTTCAATACACAGTAGCTCTCGCTGACTCGTCATCCTGAGTTGCCAGGTAATCCATTCCACGAAGGAATGCGTTCGGCTAGAACCATAGAGCATAAAAAAAATACGCTCGAGCAATTATATTTAAACGAAACGGATTTCGGTAAATACAAAAGCTGATTTGGTGTTGTCGTGACAATACCAAGTATCTAAAATCGAAACTAGTAACTCCTGGGAGGTTGCAAGCAGCCCCCGAGTTGCAGTTCAATTAAGATACTATTTGTCTCGGTCACAATCTGTAGAGTTAACTATGGTATGCGCCTAAAACCCGGACAATTCAACTGCTTAACAGAATCATGTCGCGAGGGTAATATACGTAGTACATTTGTAGGTTTCTGTACAACGACCTCCATCCTAAATTCTTTTCCCCTCGAGGAATGAGAATAAGGATTGGAGATCAACCGCCTTCATTCTCTAGTCAAGAGAGTGAAGGAGAAGTCTTCCCCGAAGGAAAGCTTCAATGGTGAACAGAATACCGAAGACGATAGTTCAAGCCAAACTGGATGTTCCCGTCCGTTCTTCTATATTCCAGGTTGGTCGCCTACTGTGAGATACTCTTCTTTCAGCAGCAGTCTTCTTCCAAATGCTAGAAATTCCAGGAATTCGAGCTTTAGGCAAGGTTCCTGATTATCGTGGTAACAATTATCGGGATTCTCGTCTCGCTCACTTTGGACCGTGGTTTCGCCTAAGTGTTTGGTGATCGTAAAAAACTAACACTCTGAGAGTGCTAGAAATTCTGCAGAATTCTAAGCACTCTGTGAAACCCCCACCCAATTCGTCAAACGATTATCGGCTGGTGATCCTCTCGATTCCCGTAGAAATCGAGGATGGGGCAGGATCCCTCCTCAACGACCGGGGCTTACGTCAGGTAGGACCAGAAGGTCCCCCTGGTAGCGCAGTCCCCAACGTGGGATCCTACAGAGAAATCTCTGTAGGATCCCTCCCCTTTCCCTTGTAGCAGTAAGGAGAGAGGGAATGGGGGAGGAATTGGATACTCGCTCGCCTTCCCAGCGGAACTAGCAGTTGGAGAAGAGTAGGAGCAGCCAGCCATCGCCGTCCTCTCAGAGTCTGGAAAAACGTATCGTCAGGAGAAAAAGTTTTCCCGAGGAGGGTTACGAACTTGCACTGAGGGTAAGGGTCTGCCGCCACTGTGAACGTCGTCTGGGTGGGGCTGATCGACACCTGACAGGAGAGCGCCGATACCGTCCTCCGACTCATTCCAGTCCTCGTCGAGGTCGAAACCTCTCAGGAGGACCGAAGGGGTATTCAAATACGGTGTCCGAAGACACGTAGAAATGCCGCTGTCGCAGTAGAGGAGGTGGAAGTAACTTGTTCGACTGGCCAGATCTGAGAGAGCCTTCTTGTCCCGAGACAAGAGACTCTACCTGGTTCAACACAGTCGGCAAGCTCCGATGGTGGCAGACCCACCGTCGGTTAGGGTTTCCTCTTCGGGCCCCAAAACGACTCGAGCCGAGATGTGGGCTCTGCTGGTGGGAGTGGCGATCCTTCCCCGAGGTCATTGTGCTGACGAATCAGCACCATAACCTCAGCAAAGTTCCTCTGGATCTCGGAAGTCACAGCATCTTGCGGAGTAGGACCGTCATGCCCCTCGAACAAGAGCATATCCCGAGAACCTCCCCCTTCAGGAGGGGGAACAGCGACAGACCCCTCTCGGTCTCCTCCTGCCACTTGCGTGTACGTCCTGGTCGGTCCGAAGATCGTGCCTGGTACATACGGCGTCGTGACAGGATCGTGCGGGGCGCCCCTCATGATCACTCCGCTGTGCCTCGTTCTCCCCAGTGAAAACCGAGGAAGTTGAAGGCACAGGAGAGGAAGACCTGATGCTCCCCTTCACTCGCTGGCTGAACCAGCGGGCTTGGAGGGCTGCAGGCGATCGCCAACCCATGGTGGGGATCGAGCTGCAGGCCTAGTCGGGTCGTTTCCCTGGGGCAAACGGCTGGACCAAGAACAGCGGCCCCGATCTCGTGTGTCAGGGGAACTGCTGCTGGTTGCCGTACCCGTTCGGGAGCGATGGTCAGGCGACCTGCAGAGACCCCTGTCACGGTGAGACCAATGCTTGCTCTCACTGCGCGTCAAACCTCTGCTGGCGCCGGCGATCGGGGGGACCTCTTCCCAGCCTCGGCCCGTGGCCAGTCAGAGACCGTCACGTTAACCCGGGTAGCCAGCCGGTCGCTACGAGAGAGAGAGCTGGCCTGGTGGGAGGCGCCTGAGCGGCTCTCACCAGCCTTCTGCTCCGTGCCATGAACCTGGCGCCGAGCGAGCTCTGGCGCCTGATTCTTGGCTGCACGGTCACTGGTAGGGGATTGTACTCGGTATCTCTCGCGGACGAGAGGCCGAGACAGAACCTGGTGAAGTGGCAGAGCCCCTGACACCAGGCGAGGAAGTACCGGTGTTAGCCGGTACCCCTCTGGTCCCCGTAGTCTTCTTCCTTGCGGAAGAAGAAATGGGCCCCGCTCCCGAAGGAGCAGGAGGACCAGCAGAAGAACCCCCACCCCATCCCACCGAGGTGAGACGGGTTCCGAGAAGCTCCCGAGGGAGACTTCTTAGGAGGGGAGGAGGCAACCTTCTTCTTCCTCGGCTGTGAAGCCTTGGAAGTCGAAGGGGAAGAGGCGGCAGTCGACGACGACGAAGAAGATGAAGATGACGACGACACCTTCCTCCTCTTCTTCGTCAGCTTCCTCAGGTCAGACGTAAGATCTGCCATCCAGGGCGGAGCCGGGGCTGCTGAAGCCGAAGCAACAGGGCCCGGACGCACCTGTACGGACAGACCAAAGTCTGGGGCAGCACCACCACGTACATGGACGACGTCAGCAGGCATGGGCATCTCAGGAACAGCAGGGACAGCCAGCACAGCATCGGCAGGTACGGCAGGCAGCACCGGTAACACAGGAGGTGGAGCAGCAGCCAGCGACATCCTGGTATCGGCGGCAGGTCCAGGGGAGAGCTCTAAGGCAGTGGAAGTCTGGTCGCGGAAGCACGGCAACCCCGAGCGGCGGCAGCACACCCCCCTTCGGTACGGCGAACGGACCCTGCACAGCAGCTGTAGGCGAGACTGATACCACGTGAGGCGAGTACACCAGGTGAGGAGGGGCAGCGTACCCTGGAGTCGACAAGATCGTTGTCGTGGTCGTGGTCACCGCCCCATGGGTGACCGCAGCAGACCCAGGCAGATAAAGCAGCATCCCCTGGACACTAAGCACGCCCTGCAGACCAAAGGACGCCCACACCTGACCAAGGTCACCCCTCGTGGCAGCAGCATCTGCGGAAGCAACAGTAGAGTGATGGGGGGGGGGGGGGGGGGGGGGAGTCCCCTCACGTGGGGGGGGAGTCCCCTCGTGTGGGGGGGAGCCCCACCTCGAATGAACGGAAGACCCCGAATACAATTGTACGCGCTCGACAGATCGGGCAAGGAGAAGGACCCGGATCCCCCCCCCAAAGGGAAGGGCCATCCGCGGGAGCTGAGCAGGGGGAAGAAGACAAAGAATCAGTTACCAAGGGAGTCGCGGAAGAGCTTCCGACGACTTGGCAGGCCCTCGCTTCCCCCACCCCCGCACAGCAGCCACTGCACCCAAAACTAATATACGGCACAGCCCGAGAGCAATCGTGCCCTCGGCACCGAGCGCAAGGGCATAAGGATCAATTCCCGGTATGAGCGGAATCTTGATCCACAATGAATATTGATGCAATCAATAATAATAAGATATAAAAATGAAAAAGAACCCTGCATTACGATTTCACTTTCACACAAAATAAAGGGCTCGGGTCGAGCGCATTCGCGCCCTCGGCACCGAGCGCAAGGGGAAAGGACCATTCCTGGTTATGAGCGGAAATCTTGATCCATGATGAATTGATGCAATCAAAATAATATATGATAATGAAAAAGAATACTGCACTTGCGATTTCACTTTCACACAAATTAAAAGGGGAAGGATCAATTTCTGGGTAAGAGCAGAAACCTTGATCCAATGAATATGATGCAATCAAAATAATATATGAAAATGAAAAAGAATACTGCACTTGCGATTTCACTTTCACACACAATAAAAGGGGGAGGATCAATTCCCGGGTAAGAGCGGAAACATTGATCCCAAATGAATATTGGTGCAATCAAAATAATATATGAAAATGAAAAAGAATACTGCACTTGCGATTTCACTTTCACACAAAATAAAAGGGGGAGGATCAATTCCCAGGTAAGAGCGGAAACATTGATCGAAAATGAATATTGATGCAATCAAAAATAATATATGAAAATTAAAAAGAATACTGCACTTGCGATTTCACTTCCACACAAAATAAAGGGCTCGTGCCGAGCGCATTTGCGCCCTCGGCACCGAGCGCACAGGGCAAAAATATAAATGAGAGAGTACTTACTTACAATTTTCACTTAAACATTTTCACCCAAAATACACGGCTCGGCGTGAGCGCGCTCTCGCCCTCGGCACCGAGTACACAAAATATGAGGATCAATACTGGGAAACTTCTGAATTTCCCGCACTTACGCCCTTCAGTCCCTGCAGTTGTCGGTACAGGAGGGCATAGAGAACTCATGATCCAAAACAAATCACTTCAATGTAATTGAATAATAAAGAATAGTGAATAATTGTACTTATAATTTTCAGTCACACAATGTAAACAGAAAAAGAAACATAACTATACGAAAAGCAAACCACGAAAAAGCGGGCAGAGAGCGAAGATAAACATGTCTATCCACCAGCGGGCCGAAAGCAAAAGTGGTTCTTCACCTCCCAGTCGCCCGGTGCGTGCACTGTCGGACAAGCAGTTAACCCTTAAACGCCGAAGCGGTAAAAAAAAAAAATGTCTCCCATGTGCCGGAGACATTTGAGAGTGAGCGCGGAAGCGGAAAAAATATTTTTTTCAAAAAATTGCAGCGCGCTTAGTTTTCAAGATTAAGAGTTCATTTTTGGCTCCTTTTTTTGTCATTGCCTGAAGTTTAGTATGCAACCATCAGAAATGAAAAAAATTATCATTATCATATATAAATAATGCGATATATGATAGCACAAAAACAAAATTTCATATATATTTGTATTCAAATCGCGCTGTGCGCAAAACGGTTAAAGGTAACAAGTTACTTTTTTGTTCGTTGTAATGTGCACTAAATTGCAATCATTTTGGTATACAACACATTGTAAAACGATAAAAGCAACACAGAAAATATTATCACAAAATAATGCATGAATTCGTAACGCGCGGACATAAACAAATATTTTTTTCAAAAATTCACCATAAATCTAACTATTGTCCTAGAGAATTCCAATTTCTTTCAAAATGAAGACAAATGATTGAATATTACTATACTGTAAGAATATTAGCTTACAAATGCAGTTTTTGACCATATCTGACGAGTTAAAGTTGACCGAATGTCGAATTTTTTTTATATATATTTTTTATATGCAATTATTTCGGAAATAAGAAAAGCTACAACTTTCAAATATTTTTAGTTTATTCTACATGAAACTGTGCACATTTTCATATATAAAACTCTATGAAATGCCTAATATGAAACGGAGCAAATATTCCGAGAATGGGACTTACACATTTCGGAGATTTGTGGTGGAGAATCCGCGCGCGGAGGGAAGGAAAGTTTTTTTAAAAATTCACCATAAATTTAAATATTGTGCTAGAGACTTAGAATTTGTTTCACGATAAAGATAAATGACTGAATATTACTAGACTAAGGTTTTATCTTACAATTGCGTTTTTCGCCCATTTCGGTAGTCAAATTTGACCGAACGTGGTTTTTTTTCTATTTATAGTGATTTATATGTAAATATTTCAAAAATGAGAAAAGCTACAACCTTAAACTATTTTTTGTTGTATTATACATGAAATTTCGCACATTTTCATATATAAAACTTTATGTAACGGCTAATATAAAATGGTGCAAACATTACCACAATCGCACGTATGATTTTTTCGGAAGAGTTACCGCGCGGACGTAAAGAAAATGTTATTTTGTTCATAAATTCACCATAAATCGAAGTATTGTGCTAGAGACTTCCAATTTGTTGCAAAATGAAGGTAAATACTAGAATATAAGCGTTTTAGCTTACAATTGCGTTTTTCGACCATTTCGGTAGAGTCAAAGTTGACCGAAGGTTAAAAATTTGTCACTTATCCTTTTATATATGAAAATATTTCAAAATTGATAAAAGCTACAACCATGGGTTGTTTTTAGTTGTATTGTACATGAAATTGAGCACATTTCCATATATAAAACTTTATGTAACGGCTAATTTAAAATGGTGCAAACATTACCACAATCGCATTATGATTTTTTTTCGGAAGAGTTACCGCGCGGACGTAATGAAAAAGTTTTTTCATAAATTCACCATAAATCGAAATATTGTGCTAGAGACTTCCAATTAGTTGCAAAATTAAGGTAAATGATTGAATATTACTAAAATATAAGAGTTTTAGCTTACAATTGCGTTTTTCGACAATTGCGTTTTTCGACCATTTCGGTAGAGTCAAAGTTGACCGAAGGTTGAAATTTTGGCACTTATCGTTATTTATATGAAAATATCTCAAAACTGATAAAAGCTACAATCATGTGTATTTTTTTGTTGTATTCTACATAAAAATGCGCACATTTTCATATATAATACTCCATTGTAACGGCTAATTTAAAATGGTAAAAAATTATGTCAAAGTGACGAAATAATTTCCGAGATGTGTCACAGATACTTTTTAGTGCGGCAAGAAAGAAATTCGCGCTTGCGCGCCTGCGTAACGATTGTAAACAAAACAACACCTTGATCCGTAAACTCCCAGCATCCCCCAAGGCGCGTGATTCAAGAGTTTTCGGCTGGTAGGCCTAAAAGTATTTTTCCGTGAATTTTTAAAAAAACTTTTGTATGTCGACGTAAAATACGTCCAGTCGGCACACGAGAGACAAAAAATGTTGACGTAAAATACGTCCAGTCGGCGTTTAAGGGTTAACTACCGAACTCCCTTGTTCGAAAGCTTACGACCATCCAGCTGCCGCTAGTTACCTTCCTATTGTAAAAGGACCGAAAGGTTTGTATTCCGTGTCGGAACAAATAAATAATCACCTACATGGAAAGAGCATGTGAAAAGCAATATAAAAAGTATAGTCATTATATGAGAGATTGAACAGGGTGGAATTAAATGAGCTTGATAAGTTTTTACCTCGAATTGTTCCTTTTTTCCTAAGTCGGGAGAGGTGTTTCCTCTATGGTAATGTTTACTTTTAATGAGCCCTCTAACTTACTTTCTCACACAAACAAAAGCAGTTCCAGTTACTCATTATTGGCTGGGAGGTGTGACATCGTTATGACGTCATGGGTTTCATAACCAATTACGAACAACTTTAGTCGAAAATGACAATTTGTCGAAAATTGCATTTTTCCTAACTATACAAACCTGAGGTCCTTGACATATAGTCCCACCTCATGCCACCCCTCACTCTGCGTTTTTTTGCTTGGGCCTAAAGCAAAAGTGATTCTTCACCTCCGAGGTGCGCAGTGCGCGCACTGTCGGATAAGCAGTCTACTACCATTCTCCCTTGTTCGAAGCTTACGACCATTCCAGCTGCCGCTAGCTACTCCCTGTTGTTAAAGGACCTCAGGTTTGTATAGTTAGGAAAAATGCAATTTTCGACAAATTGTCATTTGTTCCGATACGTAATACAAACCCTCGGTCCTTTAACAATAGGAAGACTCTTCTTGGTGGAAGGAATCAGTCTTTTGTGAACAGACTGGTGTTCGCCCAACCTTGGAATGCCTCCCTGGTCGTAAGAGCGAGGGAGGGATCCAAGCCTCTGTCCGATTGATCGGGGTGTGCACCGCAGGATCAATGGTCAGACCTCTGGACCGAGTACTAAGAGAGAGGCAAGCGTATCTCTTCGTACCAGCAAGCAAGAACTTGTTCCTGTTTGCAAGAGGCAACATAAAGTTATGGGTTTGTCTCTTGTTGGCATCCACTTCCCCCCCCCTTGTTGGGGGAAGTGGTGGATAACTGCTCCCATCCCTAGTGAAAGGGATAGGATGGGGCTCTGTTGAGTAGCTCACCTGCATCTCGTCCTTATCCAGCAGGGTGACGACCGTATCCCTCTACCCACAGGTGGAGGGGAAGAAAAAGATGGGAAGAGGAGCCAGTCACACACTCATTCACTCATCCATTCTTACAGTCACACCAGGACTTGATGCTGTTCAGCCTGCAAGGGTCTGGGTTCGCTACAAAACGTGTTGAGCAGCCACCACGGGTCCCAAGGAAAAAGATCCAAGGACCTGTGGGCAATATCCCGAAGGTAGAAGGAGGTGCATGTGGTCTGGTTGGACCAGACCCCTGCCTTCAGTACCTGCGCCACGGAGAAGTTCTGGCGGACATAGCAGCATATCCTTCGCATCGAAGGCGGTGAAGTCCATTAGGGGGGATTGTGAAGGACTCGAACCGATCGTCAGGGACCGAAGGGTTCTGAGTCTTCGCTACGAAGTTCGGTACGAAATCGAGTGTCACGGATCCCCATCCCATGGATGCTTGACTTCGCAGGAAAAGTCATGCAGTTACCTCACAGGAAAAGAAGGGAATAGCTGCATGACCTATCCCTCTTCTCGACTTCGGTGATGTCCAGTACCCATACTGGTCTATCAGTCTGCAGCGAAGTGTCTCGCATCCTCTTATCCCCATGCAGCGAAGTTCTTTTTCTCGGTAGTGGATAGGACACCGACACTCCATGGTGGGTGTCGATGGTATGGGTATTGGGACAAGCTATTAGGACGAAGTAATGATTGATCTGGAACAACAGAACTAAGTCCACAGCGTAGTTCGTAACTGACTCGGGTGCTCTGACAGCTGCCGACTGACTGGTTCGGTAGTGAGGCAAGTTGTCCATGCATCCGAGTAAGTCACGTGACCTTCGCCCTTTAAAGGGTTATGCCGAGAGACCAAACAAATAGTGTATTTGTTTGTCATCGATGCCGGACGGCGAGGTGATGATTCTCTTAAGGCATGTGCCCAACAGGTGAAAGTCAATTGCCTTCTAGAGACCGAGGTCCCTGAAGGCAAGACATTCTCATAGTAGTTGAATCTCAGCTAAAGAGAAACAACACTATGTGCCGTTGAAGATGAAGGTAGACATTGAATGCAACCTACGTCTTCACAGCCGAATCGAGAGAAGGATTCTCAAGATTCTGAACCTGTGCTTACAAATGACTGAAAACACTAACCACTATTTCATTGCTGTCTGGTGAGAAGTCATAGTTGCAATGAAAGCGGGGCATTTTTCAGTAATGAAAACAGGGGAGTACCGCCTGAAGAACTGCTTCTCATGGGCTGAACATTTGGAAGTAGAGCTGGCAGGTCGGGGAGTAGGCGATGTCTTCCGATATATCTGTTAATTCGGGGTGAACAATGAACAATTGCACACCTACGAATACAATATATTTTGAAGACAGAGATCTGCAAAAATCATTCGCATTATCGCAGTGCGATGCAGCGGGAGACTAGTATAGACTTCTGTTACTGTGCGGTAAACAGAAAGATGAAAGAGTCCAAGAGATATCTCTGTTGAAAATTCTCGCAATGTCGAAGGCAATGAAATAGTGTGTCACGGCAGTAGATGGTCATTCATGTATGCGAGAATCCCCGTTAATCAGAGACCTAAGTCTGTGATTGTTGGGCAGAGATACGGTTTGGTAGTCAATCAATGCAGGGGAGAGACATATAACCGACCGTGCATCTCGGAGAGCTAGCTGATACCGAGTTGCCTCAGGCAGTTCAATACACAGTACCTCTCGCTGACTCGTCATCCTGAGTTGCCAGGTAATCCATTCCACGAAGGAATGCATTCGGCTAGAACCATTGAGCATAAAGAAAAGATATGCTCAAGCAATTATATTTAAACGAAATGAATTTCGGTAAATACAAAAGCTGATTTGGTGTTGTCGTGACAATACCATAATTAACTAAAAGCGAAACTGGTAACTCCTGGGAGGTTGCAGGCAGCCCCGAGTTGCAGTTTTAATTAATTCATTGTCTTGGTCACAATCCGTAGAGTTAACTACTGTATGTGCCTACACCCCGGACCAATCGACTGCTTAACAGAATCATATCGCGAGGGTAATATAAGTAGTATATTTGTAGGATTCTGTACAATGACCTCCATCCTAAATTCTTTTCCCTTTGAAAAATGAGAATAAGGATTGGAGATCGGCCGCCTTCGATCTCTAATCAAGAGAGTGAAGGAGAAGTCTTCCCCGAATTAAAGCTTCAATGGTGAACAGAATACTGAAGACGATAGTTCAAGCCAAACTGGATGTTCCTGTCTGTTCTTCTCTATCCAGGATTGATACTGAGAGAGATCTTCCTTCAGCGGCAGTCTTCTTCCAAACGCTAGAAATTCCAGGAATTCGAGCATTCAAAGAGGTTCCCGATTATCGTAGTAACAATTATCTGGAATTCTCGTCTAGCTCACTTTGGACCGTGGTTTCGCCTACGTGTTTGGAGATCGTAAAAAACTCGAACACTGAGTGCTAGAAATTCTGCAGAATTCTAAGTACTCGGCGAAACCCCCACCGAATTAGTTAAACGATTATCAGTTGGTGGTCCTCTCGATTCCCGTAGAAATCGGGGATGGGGAAGGATCCGTCCTCAACGACCGGGGCTTGCATCAGGTAGGACCCAAAGGTCCCCCTGGTAGCGCAGTCCCCAGCGTGGGATCCTACAGAGGAGTCTCTGTAGGGTCCCTCCCCTTTCCCTCGTAGCTGTAAGGAGGGAATGGGTAAGGAATTGGATACTCGCTCGCCTTCCCAGCGGAACTAGCAGCTGGAGAAGAGAAGGAGAAGCCATCACCTTACGGCGATGTCCTCTCAGAGTCTGGAAAAACGTATCGTCAGAAAACGTCCCCCCCCCCACCCGAGGAGGGTTACGAACGCGTACTGTAGGTAAGGATTTGCCGCCACTGTCAACGTTGTCTGGGTGGGGCTGATCGACACCTGACAGGAGAGAGCCGATACCGTCCTCTGACTCATTCCAGTCCCCGTTGAGGTCGAAACCTCTCAGGAGGACCGGGGGGGGGGGGGGGGGGGGGGGGGAAGCGCTGCAATACTCTGTAGAAACTCCGCTGTCGCAGTAGAGGAGGTGGAACTAGCTTGTTTGACTGGCTAGACCTGAGCAAGCCATCTTGTCCGGAGACGAGAGGCTCTACCTGGTCCAGAAACAAGTCGAGAAGCTCTGATCGCGGCAAGCCCACCGTCAGTCTGGGTTCCTTCTTCGGGCTCCACAACGACTTGAGCCATGACACTGGCTCTGCTGGTGGGAGCGGCGATGTTTCCCTGAGGTCGTTGTGCTGACGAATCAGCGCAATAACCTCAGTACAGTTCCTCTGGATCTCGGAAGTCACAGCATCTTGCAGAGTAGGACCGTCAAGCCCCTCGAACAAGATTGATTGATTGATTGATACTATATTAATCTAGCATCGCGACAACTAGGTCATTGATGTCGAACTATATATAAAGACCCTATTAACCTTTCAATAACAAAACAATTTAAACAGAAAAATTATACAAAAAGAAATAAATAAATAAAAATTAATTATATACTTAATTCTCATACATACTACATACATACATACATATATATATATATATATATATAAATATATATATATATCTATATATATATATATATATATATATATACACAAACACATATATACATATACACTTATATCTATATATATACACCACACAAAAAACACATATATACATATCATTATACACACATAGTTATATATATATATATATATATATATATATATATATATATATATTTATATATATCATATAATATATACTATATATATAGATATAATATATATATATATATATATAAATATACACACATACACATATGCATACATATACATATACGTATACATACACATACACATATATACATATGGCAAAAGATACGGTAATTACTTAAAAACACACACACACACACACACACTTATACATATACACCATTTCAATAAGAATAAAAGCAAGGCGCACACAAGCATCACAGTTTATCTAAAATACCAGTGTTGAAAAGAAATCCAAACAAGCCAGTCATGTTAAAAATCCCATTTGCTCCTAAAATTTTTGACAACTTAAAAACATTATTCTCCTTCCCATAGTACTATAGATATTGATTGCGCTGTTCCACCAAACTGGGGCACTCAACCAGCAAGTGCATAACAGTCAGTGGAACCAGGCAATCCTCACAGTATGGTTCGTGATCACGACTCATCAAGTTGGAATGTGTCAGCCTAGTATGTCCAATATGCAGGCGGCACAGAGCCATTTCAAACCTTCTGGGCATAAAATTGTACAGCCAAGGATTGATTGCAGGTGCAATAGTTCTCATTTTTACATTAGTAGTTAAATTTGACCAAATATTTTGCCAAAGTACTCTATGCTTCTCTCTAATTGAAGTATATAAATCTCTGCACGGCAGCTTAAATGATCTGGGCTCAATACGAGAAACAGCCTCTTTGGCAATTGCATCCGCGCGTTCATTTCCAGATATTCCGTGTGCTGGAACCCAACAAAATTCAATATTAAAACCCTTCCGCTTAGCTAAAAATAACCATTCTAGAATATTTAAAACTACTGGATGTTTGGAATAAAAATCTTTCAGCGACTCTAGAGCGCTTCTAGAGTCACAGTACACAATAAAATTCTTATCACTACTTTTTAAAACTTCTTTGACAGTATTTAAAATTCCATATAATTCTGCAGTAAATGCAGATACATTACTTGAAAACCTTCCACTACGCTCAAAGGACGGAAAAACTATGCCAAAACCAGTGCCTGCACTGGTTTTGGATCCATCGGTAAAAACTGGGATAAAATTAACATGTTGTGACATATGATCTAAAAAGGTATAACATAATATTTTATCAGACATATTCTTTATTTTTTGATTAAAGTATTTACAAAACTCTACTGCTGGGAATTTCCAAGGGGGAGATACAGATGCCTTCACCGGTAGTACACATTTGTCTGGAATGTTCAAGTCTTGGAGGGTTGATTTCAGTCAGAAGGCACATGGATGTGGCATCTTTGGATGACTTTCATAAAAGCTATCAAATCTTCCATTTCTTAGTGACTGGCATACTAGGGATCCAGGAAGTCTTTGGAACCTGATCCAGCTTCGAGCCAGAAGAGCCTGGTAATGTAAGGCTAGGGGCATTTCCCCAGCATCTACTAACATACTTTCTATAGGGGAAGTCCTAAAAGCTCCAGTAGCAATCCTAATTCCAGTATGGTGAATGGAGTCTAAAATCTTATGGCGACTTGGGGTAGCCGAGGTGTAAACTTCACATCCATATGTTAATTTTGATAAAACCAAAGCTTTATACAATCTCAATAACTGGAGTCTATCTGCTCCCCAAGATGTACTTGAGAAAACTTTCAAGATATCCAAGGATTTTCTGCACTTAGCCCTGAGATTTAGGATATGGGGAAGCCATGTCAACCGAGTATCAAAAATCATTCCTAAAAACCTTGTTTCGTTAACACAAGATATTCTCTAGCCATTTACATATAAATCTGGATCTGCATGTATCCCTCTAATTCTACAGAAATGCATGGCTACAGTCTTTGATGAAGAAAATCTGAAACCATGCACTTCAGCCCATTTCACTACCTTATTTATTACTATTAGTAGATGACGTTCTGCTACCGACATACGTGCAGCTGCAAAAGATAAAGAAAAGTCATCCACAAAGAGTGTGTGCATAACATCAGCAGGTATTTGCTTTACTATGTCATTAATTGCTAGAGCAAAAAGTGTTACACTTTAACACACTGCCCTGAAGAACACCTTCTTGTTTACATACTTCAGACAGAGCTGCTCCTACTTGTACTTGAAAATAACGATTTTTTAAGAATAGCTTAATAAAAATAGCTAATTCTCCTCTTAAACCCTATTCATGGACTACTTTCAAAATTCCATACCGCCACGCAGTATCATACGCTTTTTCCAAGTCGAAGAAAACTGTGATAAAGTGGTGCTTAGCGGCAAAGGCTTCACATATTGCAGACTCCATTCTAACTAAGATACCAACAGTGGATCGCATACTGCGGAAACCACATTGGGCCGGAGAGAAAAAGTTTCCTCGCTCTAAATACCACACTAAACGAGCATTCACCATTTTCTCCATTAGTTTACACAAACAAGATGTTAGGGCAATTGGACGATAATTTCCTACGAAAGAACTATCCTTTCCAGGCTTGACAAAAGGAAGGACTCTTGCTAGTTCCCAACATAAAGGGTAGTAATGCTCTTTATAAATTCTGTTTATTATACTGAGGATAAATCTTTTAGTATTCTGAGCAGCATGCTTGATCATTGAATATGAAATTTCATCAGGACCAGGAGCAGATTCTTTACACTTTGAGAGCCAATTCAAATTCTCTCATAGTAAATGGAATATTATAAGACTCCTCTTTGTTGTGAAATCAAGATAATACTGTTCCATTTGTTTTCTGCTGTTTGCATATGGTTTCTCATTATCTTTTTTAGATATTTTAGCAAAATGTAGGGCAAACTCATTTGACACTACTTTTGGATCTCCTACATTTATGCCATTTATTTTTAATACAGGTGGTTGGCTAGGCACAAACTTTCCTGCTATTTTCCTTATCTTCCACACTAATGTGATGGGAGTTTTGCAATTTATGGAAGAAATGAAGTTTGTCCAAGATTTTCTTCGTGCATTTTTAATTTCAAACCTAAACTTTGCCCTAGCCTTACGAAACTCTACCAGGTAATAGTTACATTTCCGTCTTTTATATCTAGTAAAACAAGATCTCATAGTTCTATGGGTTTCATGACATTTTTTTTACTACCATGGCACTGGTCGGCGCATAAATAGACCTGATATTCTTGGAATTGACTGAAGTCCAGCTGCAAATAAAGTAGTTATTAACAATTCAATAGCATCCTCTATGCATTCAAATTCCTCTGCTGTAGCTTCGATTGAACTATGCTCTTCAAAATTTGCCCAGTCAGCTCTTTTTACACTCCAACGGGGTAATCTTGGACATGGAGGACTTGATCCAGTGATAACAACAATTGGGAAGTGATCACTACTGTACCTATCATCGATCACTCGCCAATTGAAGTCCATAATGGCATCGGTACTACATATTGACAAGTCGATGGCTGTTAAAGTACCGGTCTGTACATGGAAATGGGTGGGTTCTCCAGTGTTTAGAACACCGACATTTTCACTTCCAATAATGGATGACAGGCAGTTTCCTCTCTCATTAGTAATTAAATCCCCCCATAAAGGATTTCTTCCATTCATATCACCTAGGATGATGAAAGGCAGAGGAAGCTGTCTGATGAGATTACAAAAATCAGTACTAGGGAAAGCTACATTTGGTGGAAGATACACAGAACAAATTGTATATTTACGAGCCAGAAACAATTGCACTGCAACAGCTTGCAAAGAAGAATCAACAGGAAAATGCTTGTGTGGAGTATCACGGCGAACATATAACATTGCTCCACCCCGGTTTCTATTATTTTGATTTAGATCTGAATGGTAAGCAACATATTCTTTAGGGCAAGGAATAAAATCACTCCTGAGCATAGTCTTCTGCAAAGCTATGCAAACAGGAGACAACTCAAATATTAGCATTTTGAGCTCCTCCCATTTAGCTCTCAGGCCCTGACAATTCCACTGAAGAAAATTTAAGAATTTACTTGAGTTTAGAGGCCTTGATAATAAGGCCTCTTTGAAGGTATTTTGTCTTCGTAGGGTTGCCAGGAATTTGGGGAATCCTGCTTTGCTTTTTCTTAGAGGGAGACTGCATGCCACCCTCAGCCTCCTTTCTTTTTGGGACTGCCATTGCTACCTGCATACAGGAAGCAACTTCTGGTTCTTGGCTGGCTGCCTCTGTAGCTGGTGTTCCAGGCTCCCAAGAAGCCATTGCATCAGCCAAGGAGGGCGACCCCCCAAAAGAGGCATGCACATCAGCAAGGACGGACGTACGTATATTCCAAATTACTTACACCAGTCAAAACTGATGCTGCTTCCAAAGAAACTGATGCATCAGTCAAAACTGATGCTGCTTCCAAAGAAACTGATGCATCAGCCAAAGCTGATGCTGCTTCCGAAGAGGTTGATACTGCCTCCAAAGAGGCCGGTGCACCAGACAAAGCTGATGCTGCCTCCAAAGGGGCTGGTGCGCCAGCCAAAGCTGATGCTGCCTCCAAAGAGGCTGGTGCACCACCCGAAACTGATGCTGCCTCCAAAGAGGCTGGTGCACCACCCGAAGCTGATGCTGCCTCCGAAGAGGCCAGCGCTCCAGCCAAAGCTGATGCTGCCTCCAAAGAGGCCGGTGCACTAGCCAAAGCCGATGCTATTTCCAAAGGGTTTTGCACATCAACCAAGGATGATGTTGCAGTCGTAGACATTTTAATTTGAGCTTTACCCAAGTTGTTTTTGCTGCTACTTTCTGTTACATGGGATTTTTGAATCTTTCCACCTGTCCTAAATGAGTTTGAAATAGTATTCGAATTAACTTTCCTCCTTCTCAATTGTTGTCTATTTGCAGCAACACTTGTAAAAGATTCCCCTGGTCTTATATATTTGTTCAGTACTATTCTTCTGGCTTCTGCAAAAGTAACTTTCTCAAGGACTCTAGTATATTATACTTCTTTCTCAAAAAGGAAAACATCACACGAGTTCGAGGATGACTGGTGTCCCCACAATGAATGCATTTTGGTACAGCATGGCAATCACCATGCTCAACTTCTCCACAATTTATACAAATTGCAGGGTTTCCTTGCAACTTTGATCTACAGGACCCAATTATATGCCCATATTCCTGACAGTAAAAACACCTCCTGGGTCTCGGCACGTACTGTTTCACTTTATATCTGTACCAAGCTGCTTTGACAAAATTTGGTAATTTAGAAGAATTGAAAGTTAATAATAACTGTGGCATAGGACACAATGCCCCATTTACTTTCTTTTTTAGTCTTTCCACCTTCAATACCCCCTGATCTTTAAGTTCGTCTTCCAGTTCCTCTTCAGGATGAGTCATAAGATGAGGAGCATATATAATTCCTTTGGTATGATTGAAGGTATCATGTGGTTTACATTCGCTCTGAACTCCTCCCAGTAAACTCGGAGATTTCAATTTCTCACTTTCTTCTAATGATCTAGTCTCTACCAAAAGCTTATTTCTACCATCTGGCAATATCTTAGGTTCCCTCCCACAGCATTTTACAATATCCCTATGTACTTCAAAAATATTCATAACTTTATCCTCAAAGGTAATGGTTAGACATTTATCAAACTCATTAGGGACACATCCTCCAGATTCTTCTAAGGATTTTCTTCCTACAAAATTTCTTCTCCCTTGATGGGGAATATATGGTGCCAGTGTAACCACACTGGTTTGAAGAGTCCTTCCCAAGTCTGGTTCCGTGGAGTGGTCATCAGGATTTGGGGTTCTAAGTTCTTCATATTATGATAATTAGCAGATTCGTCTAGGTTTTCCCCATACCCACCATGGAGCCACATTTAGAGGATGCAATTCCCTTACTGGGGCACCCTAGGGGTACAACCTAGTTATAAACCCCACATTCAGTACCTTGAGGGTCGTCAGTCCGAGATCAGACCCAGCACCGAATGCAGGGTTTGACATAAAAGTTTCCCCTCGCTCGACCACGTTGGGTACTCCAGTTCTACGGGTGGAGAGGCATGCCGTCCCACTCCACCCTCCCTCAACTCTAAAGAACAGTAAGAGCAAGTCCAAATTCATGCTAAGGTCATCAACAAAATCCATCCGGACAGAGGAATGAGAGAAATAATGAAAATAGGTGGTGATACAGAGTACCAGGATTAGTCAGGATGCTCTGAATTGACCTTAATGGCATGGCAGTACCTACTGGGATGAATAAATCACCCCGCCACCATCGCTCAATTCTTCATTGCACCACACAAGCCCCCCCACTACAGCAAAGTTCCTGGTCACAAGGGGGGCCCTCGAACAAGAGCATATTCCGAGAACCTCCCCCTTAAGGAGGGGGAACTGCGATAGACCCCTCTCAGATTCGTGACGGGATCGTGCGGGGCATGCCCCTCACGATCACCTCGCTGTGCCTCGCTCTTCCCGGTGCAAACCGAGGAAGTTGCAGGCACGGGAGAGGAAGACATGACGCTCCTCTTTCGCTCGCTGGCAGAACCAACGGGCTTGGAGGGCTGCAGGCGATCGCCAACTTACAGGCCTAGTCGAGCCGTTTCCCAGGGAAAAACGGCTGGACCGAGAACAGCGGCCCCGATCTCATGTGCAGAGGAGCTGCCGCTGGTCCCCCTATCCGCCCGGTCCCTGTGGGAGCGGTGGTCAGGAGACCTGCAGAGACCAATGTCGAGGTGAGACCGGTGTGTGTCCTCTTCGGCGCGTCATACAGCTGGTACCAGCCGAGGCTGGCGCCAACGATCGGGAGGGGGGACCTCTGCCCAGCCTCAGCCCGTGGCTGGTCAGGGACATTCACGTCTACCCGGGTTACCAGCTGGTCGCTGCGAGAGCGGCTGCTGGCCTGGCAAGAGTCACCTGAGCAGCTCTCACCAGCTTCTGCTCCATGCCGCAGTCCTGGCGCCAAAACTTTGGCTGTACAGTCTCCCGCGGGAGATCGTACACTTGGAACCTCTCGCGAACGAGAGACCGAGCCGGAACCTGGCGTAGCGGCAGTGCCGCTAACCCCAGGCGAGAAAGTACCGGTATTATCCGGTACCTCTCTGGTCCCCGCCTTCTTCTTCCTTGTGGAGGGAGAGACGGGCCCTGTTCCCGAAAGAGCAGGAGGACCGACAGAAGAACCCCCTTCCCCCCGTGGGACGGGCCCTTAGCAGTTCCCGAAGGAGCCTCCTTAGGGGGGAAACCCGGGTTACCAGCTGGTCACTGCGAGAGCAGCCGCTGGCCTGGCGAGAGTCACCCGAGCAGCTCTCACCAGCCTTCTGCTCTGTGCCGCGGTCTTGGTGCTGAGCGAACTCTGGCGCCAGAACTTTGGCTGCACAGTCTCCCGCGGGAGACCATACACTCGGAATCTCTCGTGAACGAGAGACCGAGCTGGAACCTGGCGTAGCGGCAGCACCACTAACACCAGGCGAGGAAGTACCGGTGGTAGCCAGTACCCCTTTGGTCCCAGTCTTCTTCTTCCTTGCGGAAGGGGAGACGGGCCCTGTTCCCAAAGGAGCAGGAGGACCAGCAGAAGGACCCCCCGTCCCACCGGAGTGGGACGGGCCCTTAGAAGTTCCCGAAGGAGCCTTCTTAGGGGGGGAGGAGGCAGCCTTCTTCTTCTTCGGCTTAGTAGCCTTAGAAGTCGAAGGGAAAGAGGCGACAGCAGACGACGACGACGACACCTCCCTCTTCGTCTTCTTCTTCTTCGTCAGCTCACGCAGGACAGACGTCAGATCCTCCATCCAGGATGGAGCCGGGGCAATTGCCGAAGCAACATGGCCCGGCTGCACCTGTCTGGAAGGACCTGAGTCTGGGGCAGCAGCACCGTGGACAGGAACGACGTGGGCAGGAGCGGGATCAGCAGGTGCGGCTGGGCCAGCAGCAGGAAATGCGGTAGCGGCAGGTACGGCAGGCAAATCAGGTATCCCAGGAGGCTTAGCTTCAGCCATCGACATCCTAGGTACCGGTGGCAGGTCCAGGGGAGAGCTTTTCGGGCAGCGGAAGTCTGGGGTCGGCAGCACAAAGAACCCAGGTGGAGGCGGCACACCCCTCCTCGGTACGGCAGCGATCAGCCCTTGCACGGCGGCTGTCAGCGTCACCATCATCACATGCGGGGTATGTACAAGGTGAGGAGGGGTGGCGTACCCTGGGGTAGAGATTGTTGTCGTCGTGGTGGTCACCGCTCCATGGGTGACCGCCCCCCACCCCGCCAGACGCTGAATCAACCCCTGGACACTAGGCACGCCCTGCAGACCCAAGGACGCCCACACCTGTCCAAGGTCACTAGTTCTGCGGAAGCAACAAAAGGGTGATTAGTGGGGGGGTACCCTCACGCGGGGGGGCCAGCCCCACCCTGAACGAACGGGAGACCCCGAATACAATTGTACATCGGGGCATTGAGAGCCCTCATCCACGCTCGACAGTTCGGGCGAGGAGAAGGACCCGGATACTCCTCCCCCACGAAGGGGAAGGTGCCATTCGTGGGAGCTTAGGGGGGGGGGGGGGGGGGGGGCAGGAAATAAGAAGAAGAATCGGTTACCAAGGGAGCCGCGGGAGAGCTTTCCGACGACTTCTTGGCAGGCCTTCGCTTCCCCTGCCCCCGCACAGCATCCACCGCACCTACACTAATAACGTTACGGCGCGAGAGCAAACGTGCCCTCCGCAGCGAGCGCAAAGTTTATATAAAGAATAATTCTCGGTATGAGCGGGAACTAATCCATAATGAATATTGATGCAATGACAATGTATAAAAGTGAAACAAAATACTGCACTTGCAATTCACTTTCACACAATGTAGAAGGGGAAGGATTAATTTTCGGGTACGAGCGGAAAACTTGATCCATAATCAAATAATATATGAAAATGAAAAAGAATACTGCCCTTGCGTTCACTTTCATACAAATTAAAGGGCTCGTGCCGCAAGCATTCGCGCCCTCGGCCCCGAGCGCACAGGGCAAAATATAAATGAAAAAGAGTACTGTACTTACAAGTTTCACTTTCACAATTTCACCCAGAAATAAACGACTCGGCACGAGCGCGCTCCCGCCCTCAGCACCGAGAACATTATTCATGAGGATCAACTTCAGGAAAAGAGCGGAAACCGCCGCATCTACGGCGATAGCTCCATTTCTTGACCCATAATTTATTTAATTAATGAAAATGAAAACAGAGTACTTACAATTTCATTTTCAAACCAAACAAACCAGTAGTGGAAAACACAATATAAACAAAGCATACGACGATGAAGCGGGCAAAGAGCGATGACGAACACGTCCTCCACACATGCGGCCGAAAGCAAAAGTGATTCTTCACCTCCCAGGCACTCGGCGCGCGCACTGTCGGACAAGCAGTTAACTATCGTTCTCCCTTGTCGAAGCTTACGACCGTTCCAGCTGCCGCTAGCTACTTCCTATTGTTAAAGGACCGAGGGTTTGTATTACGTATCGGAACAAACTAAGTTTCACTAGCATTTCAGCGGAGTAATTAAGTTACCTGTCCAGTGTCCACTGGTATCCTTGTTTGACTGAATACTAGAATAATGAAGCAAAAACCGGCATTTTGTCTTCCTGTAGCTATGGCAGAGGCAGTGGCTGGCCCTTCTGGCATTAATTTTGACAGAGACCTTCGATTTCCTACAGATTGTTTGCAGTGCAACGTGGGTTACGGTCAATTTTATCATTATTTGTCTAGTGGTGATAAAGAAGTTGTGATTGAATATGCTCAAAGACATATAATTTAATTCTAAAGCAAAAAACCCGCAAGTGTTGTGGAGGTAGGGGGGAAACACCAGCGACTAACACCAGCGACTACCAACCCATATCACGGTGGACATGTCTTATTCACTCGATATTTAAATGGTGAAACAAGAATACAATTACAACTCCAAGCATACCATTCAAAAGATTGAAGTTTCAACAACATAATGTGATATATGAAAGACCCATACGAACTAAAATAAGCATGTGACGCTCTTCGTAAAATATGTTTTCAAGGCAGTTTTGAAATCCAATATGGCAGCTACCGTGTGGATGTACAGGTTCTGATCAGTGACGACATCCATCTTTCCCAGCCTTCCCAGCACTCATTTGAACAATGTTAGCGTATATATGTAACATTTATTGATCTTACTCAAGATTGCAGTTGTAATCAGCACAATAAAACAACATTTTGTTGCCTATATTACTAAAAGTATTTAACTTTTTATTTCCGGGGTCATGGTTTGAACTGAATTCATTTTTACCTTGTAATCGGTGGTTTTTATCCTCACTGCCATCACAACTGAAACTCCACAGTGCTTATTTGATTATTGTTATACACATTTTGGTCTCAATTCACTCCACATTGCACTTTAAACAAGTTGCTGTTCCTGGTTCTTAAGCGCGCACGCCACAAACACAGTTACGAGCAGCAGACGACGAAACTGCAAAGTTTTATTCCCTAAATTGTTTACTTTACTCGTTATTTAGTTCAACTTTACTTTGTTATTTAAAAATTTTAATTCAATTATATTATCCCTTTTTTGCAACCAAATTACCCCGAAAAATTACAGATATTTCTAAAGTAGATACAACCAAATGTTTCTAATGTTTTCGTACATCTGGCTGCCGAAAACCATAGAGGAACGACTACGGATAAGTGGATTATATATTTTCTTTTTCCTTTTTGCTAGCACTTTTCATTGATTTCAGTCTATAAGCATTTTGAACCGTATGCCAGAAATAAATGTAACCTTTAATGTTTAGATGCTAAGAATGGCAAAATCATCGTTGCCACATTAGTGGAGGCTTCACACATACGCCGATTCATTATTATAAACTGTTTCCATGAATTCTAGTTGTCATAGTAATGCAATAATGATAAAATTGCTTTAATATTTATGTATACAGTAGTACCTCGAGATACGAAAGGCTCTACTTACGAAAAACTCGAGATACGAAAGCCAATGCAAAAAATTTTACTGCTCTACATACGAAAAGTTTTCAAGATACGAAAGGTTGTTGCTGTAAAGTCCCGAGATTCGCCCGGACCACCGAGAACAATTTTAAAACTCCCGTGCCGCCAATTGAGTAAACTCGCCACCATCCTCCTGCTCTCCCATTGGTTCCTGATGCTAGTCACCCCATAAGGTCCTGCTCTCCTATTGGTCAGCATCTACCCCTTGTGCTGTAAGTATTCTATTGGTAAAAGGATGCTGTAAATTGAAAAACTTATTCATGCAATACATTTAATAAAAAAAAAAAACAATTAGGTAAAGATAGAATAAAGAATAGAAATGAATGGTTATTATACTGTTTGGTAGTTTCAGTAGTTGAAGAGAGATAATGAAAATTTATGGCTTACTGTGTAAAGTGATTGCTTGGCGATCGTTCGATACTCTTAAGTGCTGGATGCAAACAGAAGTTTGGAAGTTTTTTTGTTTGTTTGTTTAATATAGTTAATGGTTACTTAATAATTATTTGAAATCAGTACATGCAATACATTTAATAAAAAAATGATATTGTTATGATACAATAAAGTTTGTTCATACTTACCTGGCAGATATATATATAGCTGTATTTTCTGAAATCCGACAGAATTCTAAAAACTTCCGACACACGCAGTGGTCGGCCAGGTGGTTAGTACCCATTCCCGCCGCTGGGAGGCGGGTATCAGGAACCATTCCCATTTTCTATTCATAATTTTTATTTCCACTGTCCCCTGAGGGGAGGTGGGTGGGTACTTGATTATATATATCTGCCAGGTAAGTATGAACAAACTTTATTGTATCATAATATCATTTTGTTCATAAAACTTACCTGTCAGATATATATATAGCTGAATCCCACCGTTGGAGGTGGGAAGGGACAGAATAGAAGGATTTTGGGAAACAAATGCATGCAGATGATTTACATCTTGGTTCCACCTGTTAGCATAGCTGGCTTCATGGTTACTGCCACGCAAGTCTGCTTGTGCTACTAGAGTTGCCAGCGAGGTAGAGACTTATATAGCTGGTGCACTCCAGATGATCTGTCAACAGGGGCGAGACCACGACGTGACTAGACCATATTGACCATACCATGAGGGCTAAGAAGTAAAATAAAAAATAAATATATATATATATAATATATATATATATAATATTCATATATAATATATAATATATATATACACTGATATATATATATATATATATATTATATATAAGTATATATATATATTATATATATATACATATATTTATAATATATATATATGTATATATTATATATATATATATATATATATATATATATATATTATATATATATATATATATATATATATCACCACCTGACCAACCTAGCCAAAGTTAAGGTGTTTTAACTAAGGCTTAAGAGTTAAAAAGTCGCCATTGTCGGCGACTCAACAACTAAATCAAGAGCTCTTCCTAACCATTTTCTACAGGATAGGATGAGTGGTACTTCTTGCCCCCAAGATTGTGTCTGCAGACACATATGGCCCTAGCGAGCAGCAGATCTCATATGCCATCTTCACATCTCGCAGGGAGTGTGATGTGAACAGAGTTGCTTCGCTAAAACATGGTACTCAGGATGTTGCTGAGTGCCATGCTCTGTTGAAATGCTTCCGAGGCCGCGCCCTCACCTCGTGAGCATTCATATAAAAAGATTTCAAATCTTTGTGCAAACACAATGAAGGAGCATTTTTGAAAGAACTCCTTAACACTAAAGCCAGGGTGTTCTTCAAAATGGGCAAGTCTGGTCTTTTTCAGAACACTGCAGATTGCCCGAATGACTTCGACTTTCTTGAGTCTTATGTAGATAAAACTTGAGAGACCCGACAGGGCACAGGACTCTCTCTGGCTCCTGCCCACTAACTTGTGCCATCCTTGCTTCCAAGCTCCTGGCCCGAGGACAAAACGGGTTTCCATTCTTAGGCCACAACGGAAGGCTTAGAGAGCACACCGCCTTGTGTTCTCTAAAGCCAAAACTTGTGACGATGGCTTAAAATCTCACTAACCCTCTTTGTCGTATCTAGGGTGGTTAGAAGAAGGCCTTCCTGATCACATAAAGGAAGTTAACAGGTAGGAGAGGTTCGAATGCTTTGACATCAAGAACTTCAGACTACGTCTAAGTTCCATATTGAAAGCTTCGATCTGGACATGCACAGTCAGTCCGTCTGTACTAAAGTCAGGTGACCGACCAGTTGACCAGTCAGACGAATCAAGGACAGCAAGGCTGTACCCTGAAGACCATAAGGCACTATTCTTCGCTGAATGATGAGTGCCTGGACTGCCTGGGCGATTCAATTTAAGCAAACCTTGGGGGGTGTATCAACGCAACCCAACGTCGTCAGTGAATCAACTCCTGACTCGAGCTTCTGGTGCCAGGAGAAAGGAGCGAGGAGTAAAAAGGCGATTCAGTCCCGAAGAAAGAATGCCTGACAGTCCAACCTGGTCTCATGTTACACGATCATCGGGGGTGTATAAACGCAACCGACTTTGTCAACAAGAAACTCAGGGCTACTATATGTCACCTGATCTCGCACGAGTGTCAGACTCAGAGAAAACAGGTGAGACAAAAAGTAGAAGGTGAGCGAGTTTCGAGATTCCACAGAACTCAAAGATCGTGAAGGGCTTTGTTGTTTGACAGAAGCAAATCTCTGAGCCCAAAGGCCGTCAACAACATATTTGCGTATTCTTTAATAGTTGTGACTGCCAGCTTATCCCATTCTTCAGACGGAAAGGGAAGACGGTAATCTTATTCCTGTCAACATCTCGATAGTCTGAATGTAGTCAGACTCGGAGCGGAGAGGACGTGACCTCTGTGAATCCAGGATCCTGAAGGCCAACATGGGGCGATCAGTGTCATTGTCGCTCCCTGTGACGTCATAAATCCTCTTATTACATTTCCTAAGCGATTGAAAAAGGGGAAAAGAGACTAAACATCCATCCCCGTTCAATATCATAGGATGGCGTTTAATGGTACCGATCCCGGATCGAGAGTAAGGGAGCAGAGAAGAAGAAGCCTCTTCGTCCTCAACATATCGAAGAGAAGAATGAAAGGGCGTCCCTAAAGTCTCCACAACTTTCAACATACTTCTAAAGAAAGATTCCACTCGGAAGTCAGTAGTTGCTGCCGTCGATCAAGACGATTCGTACAGACTTTTGCAATCCTGTAACGAACCTCTAGAGGATCGTTACATTCTACGCCTGTTGTTATAATAGGCTCTTTCTCATAAACTCGAACAGGGACCGAGAGAAGATACTTCTTAAGATATATGAGAGCTGTGGAATATCAGAGTTGATCTGGACCACTGGTTCCAAAAACTCGTTTAGAGGACTGGAGGGACGACCGAATTGCTTCTACTTCTTTCAGATTAAGATCCAGGACATCTGGAACCCTATCCAGATGTCCGGCACCTTCTTTTTATCACCTCAGGTGATAGACGCACTGAGAGATGTTCAGAATCATTCCTAGATCTTGAATAATATTTCAGTTTCCTAGTAGGAAAAAACTGTGGAGGTCTGAATTGCAGTCTATTCAGGGAAACAAACTTCTTCATGAAGGAAATGGTCCCCAGCAAGCTCATCCATTCCCTCCCCGAGTATGCTTACTTCCCTAATAAGGCTGCGCTTTGCCTAAGCAGGAGAGCATATAAAAGTGCAATGTTGCGATAGACTCGTAGTTCTATACCGTGCGGTAATGAGCACCGAAAGGATTAAGAGATATCTCTGTTGAACATAGTAAGGCAAAACGAATGCAATGTTTATTCATTCACGTAAGAAATCCCCTCAATCTTAGGCTAAAGTCCGTGATTGTAGGACAGAGATACAGTTAGTCAGTCAATCCCGCAGGAGAGACGTAACCGCCAGCACAGAGATACGGTTAGTCAGTCAATCCCGCAGGAGAGAGACGTAACCTACTGCGCATGACAGCGCACGAGCTGGTACTGGCTTGGTTGGACTGGAGGACAGACACAGCTTACAAACGTCGTCTCTTAACTTTGTCTGGGTTGCCAGCTACCCTATTCTACGAAGAAATAGGTCAGTTATTTTTTTAAGCAGAAAGAGAGACTCAAGCTGGTATATTTAAGCGAAACAGAAAACGCTAAATATATAGATGCGTTTGTGTCGTCAGAACACTACCATACAACGGTAAAAGATAAATTGGAAACTCCTGGAAGGCTGCAGGGAGTAACGATTAAATGTCCTTAAAATAATAGATAATAGACCTCTCAGTTGCCATCCGAAGAGGTAACTACAGCAAGCGTATATGACTTGAACCAACCAGTAGTAAAATAACGCAAGGCAAAATATGATATTATATTACAATAAAGTTTGTTCATACTTACCTGGCAGACATATATATAGCTGAATTCGAAAATACAGCTACATACATATCTGACAGGCAAGTTTCATGAACAAAACTTAAGAGAATCGAAGCAGACAGCTCAAGCTTCTTATGTTACTGGACATAAGCGGTCATTGACGTAGTCTACAAGTCTATTTCTTGTACGAGTCTGCGAATGATGAATAAGAGCTCTTCCGTAATCTTGTCAATAAGAGCTTATCCGCTTACGCAATATAAAGTTAATGAGATGTTTGTCAATGAGAACTAACCCATTTACGGAACAGAGATATTTTGTCAATGAGGGGATACCCACTTACTTGACAAAACAATAGTATATTGTCAATGGGGGCTTTATTGGCAGTATGGCAAAGGAAGTCCTGTCTTGCGCTTTCCTGAAGAGCATCCTCTTGATGAGTGCTTTTGCAAGAATCCTACCGAAAGTAGTTGAGCGTCATGACGTGTAGGACGTCGAGCTTTTACATAACCCGTAACTGCCTTATCACAAAGTCTTGACTGCGATAGAGCAAACGAGATCTTCCCTTGAGCTTTCCTGAACTCCATCCACCTATGCGAAAAGCAATATTAATTGACAGAGACCTCTTGAATTCACGAAACCCGATGTCTTGTTGGGTTTCGAAGAAGAAGTTGTCTGTTCACTTTAAGCTTCCTCCGAAGCACTGCCTACTTCACATTCTTTGCAGGTGAGGTAGAAGGTATCACCGAAGGTAGAGGTAAAAATTCTTTAGGCCCAAATCTGAAACAAGAGCTTGAAGAGTTCAACAGAAACGTTCAGCCAGGCGACACACCTGGCGTGCGCTGGTGCACGCTCGGCGTCCACTGGCGCGCGCTTGGCGTCCATCCAAGCGTCCCATCCAAGTCGAGAGGGAACGCCTTCTTATTCTGACAGTAAAAAAGCTTGGACGTCCGCTCTCAAAAGCTTCCTGCTACTATGACTTCTTTTACGTATTTCTCGGTGGAAAGACGGACACGAGTTCAGGCGACGTTCGCCTTCTTACTTCTCACTGAAACGCATAACGAGAGAGAGAGAGAGAGGACGTGAAGCGTCCTCTTCTATAAAGCTTCTATTTAGAGGGCGCGAGTCCTTCAGAAAGCTCCAACCCCTGCACGGGGAGGACGCTTCGGAGGACGAGAAGCAATCCTTCAGGATTCGTGCACGCGCATGCACTTTGGCAGTCTGGGGATTTTCATCAGAAACTGCCGAAGGCACGCCAGATCGGTGGGGGTTCCTTGTAACCCTCCTTAGGCTTTCGACATGCTCCCTCCCCAGGTCCTGGGAGTCAAGCAGAGGTCCCGGCCTAGAGGCGAAATGAGGCCGATCTGACGCACCCTACACTACACAAGGGGTATCACTGCACTTCTGCACTTCACTTTTGCTCTCTAAAGCAAGCACTTTCGATTCTAAGTTACGAATCAAAAGAGTATCAGAGAAAGGGCAATTCCTCTACACACACTGTTTTGGGGCCCGAAGGCAACACTACAGGGTTAGGAGTAACAAATACAGAAGTAGCACTCTTCACAGGAATGAAGGAGAGCGAGCACCTCTCGTAGACATATTCATAACCCGTAGGCCATACTACAGGGTTAGGCAAAATAAAGTCTACAGGAAGGTTAGCAGGTTCACTACCCTGACTTTTGTTACTGATTAATTGCGTACATACGAATCATATGTCTTCCTTACGGAATAGACAAAGTCTCACACTCCTTACATGACAAATCTCGTACATACCAAGTGCGGATCTACCGAAGCTTTCGGTAGCCACACCCTATCTTTGCAGACAACCCCGTCTGAAACTAGCCTAACTAGATTCAGATATCTTATGCAAAAATGAATCAAATTCAAATCAAATTAAGATAGTGTATGCCTAGCCACAAATCCAAGTAAATAAATCAAAAGACAATTAGGATACTTGGCGGCAATGAAGTTTCCAAAATCCTAAGATGGAGGTACTGAAAACAGGGGTTTTCAGCACCGGCGACAGAAAAATTATGAATAGAAAATGGGAATGGTTCCCGATACCCGCCTCCCAGCGGCGGGAATGGGTACTAACCACCTGGCCGACCACTGCGTGTGTCGGAAGTTTTTAGAATTCTGTCGGATTTCAGAAAATACAGCTATATATATATCTGACAGGTAAGTTTCATGAACAAAATTGTGAATTAGATATCATAAAATATAAAATAAATCAAACTGCCAACAAATACATATTTTTTAGAATTCTTCTTCTGTTTTATTATTACGTTACGTATACGTATGTTTCATTATAGCTCTCAGTAACTCGGTATCTCCATTAGGTAAAGATAGAATAAAGAATAGAAATGAATGGTTGTTATACTGTTTGGTAGTTGCATTAGTTGAAGAGATACACTAATGAAAATTTATGGCTTACTGTGTGCTAGGAAAAATGATTGCTTGGCATTCGTTCGGTACCCGTAAGACGGGTAAGAGCTGAATGTAAACAATCGATTGGAAGGTTTGTTTTTTGTTTGTTTGTGTATTATAGTTCATGATTAATTAATAATTATTTGAAATGAGTACATACTGATTATTTATACATTTTATTGGCATATTCTAAGCTTTTAGCTCTAAAGGTTTAGATGTCAGAATCATAGACTAGGCTACAGTAGCAACCGCTAACATAGGCTAGGCTTATTGCTAAGGGACATATGCTAAAGTCCTAATAACATTACATGCAGTTGAATATTACTCAAGAATGTACAGTATTTTGCCTTTTTGGAGTCATATTTCTTCCGTCGGATCGGCGTTGTAATCCTAGAACATGTGTTTTAGGCCTGGAAATATAATTTACTGGGGTGTTTTTGGAGGGCTTGGAACGGATTAGCCATTTTACATGTAAAATGTGTTCCAAGATATGAAAAACTCATCATACGAAGGCCGCCTCTGAACGGATTAATTTCGTATCTCGAGGTACCACTGTATATACTTCCAATACATAGCCTAATTTCACCAATTTCAACGTTTTGTGTGTAGTCTTGTACCCAGTTTGGAGGGTCAACACATAACGAATGGCAACAGAGAGAGAGGGAGAGAGAAAGGAAGGCGAAGGAACGAAGAAGGAAAGGGGTGGCGGTAAAGGGGGGGGAGAGGGTAGGTGGAGCTTTTTACGCGTGTTCGTATCCATTGGGTGTAATGCACTATAGCAAAATCTCGTTCTGATCCGAGTGTTCGTTACAGAAATAGGTATTGCCCAAAACCGTGCTTGCACTGAAACCCATAGTAGGTATGCTGCTTAGTTGTCAATCGAGTTTTTTTGTAATAAAGTATTTTTTACAAGCTAGCTATTGAATAAATTTGTATTTTTCTCAATCAAAACATATGCCCCTCAATGCTAACTCTCCTCTCTTAACGACTTTCTGGTCATTGCAAATTCAGCCCCATAATTTCTTACGGTGCGAAAACAGAGGCTCAGGGACCGAAAACGATTGCGTCACACTATGGCGATAATCCGGCAGTAAAACATCTTCATATATCCAAAAAGTAAATAATAAAGATATATATGCGCATTACGATTATAACAATTACATGAATAGCTGATAATCTGCATGAATAACTGGTAAACTGTTCTGCAAGAAAGTTAAGTAAAGCAATTATTTACAATAGGTGCGAAAGCCAAGATGTCATGACGTCATAATACAGGACTTAAACGAACGTTCTAATTCCAAAAAATTATTACTTAAACTTGAGTCAGAATTGAGTTACTTTTTCAATAACGAATATTTTCAAATTAATCATCATAAATATGTAAAATACTGATGTTTTACTATTTATTTAAAAAATTATCCAAGTGCACGCTTCGTCATCATCTACCAAAACAGTTGTTTACTAACAAACAAGCCGGTTAGGGACCGTGTTCCGATTGTTGCGATGAAAGTGCCCTAGCGTCTGTGGGTGCAAGTGGTGTGCGGATTTATCACAGGAAATGGGAAGTTTATTGACACAAGCGACTACGTAAACATCGAGATGGCGTCAATCTTCTAAATATTTAGAAGATTTGGACTGCCTTGTACCACCATTTCACTACCCTCTGTTTAAATCTTAAAATTTGGCCTTAATTTCTAACTTTAGAGAAAATACTTACTTCGAAAGGAGAGTAGAGGTCTTTAGCTCCGTTTCTCACCAACAACAAGTCGCGACTGATGCCCATCTCCGATGTCAGGACGCGTTATAATGTACATTTTTTGGGGTTGTACACGTTGATTGTACATGGTCCACCCCTGTACCATGCGGTTTTTTACCCTACGTATTTGTCGGATCGACTACAACAGGAAAGCCTTTAGGTGTGATCGCTCTGTAGTGACGGAAGGACGTCAGCATAAGCGATGTAATTTTAGAGTTTCCTTGTCTAAAGGAACGTGGTTTGAAAAATCCCATCTCTGTTTTGAAGTTAATCTAAAGTTTCCCGGGCCGTGCAACACCCAAATCCATCCGCCACGGTAAGTAGCGCAGCGCAACATTACCTCTTGCCAGAACATGCCATGCTTGCCAAGAATCTTTAAATATGAGGATAAGGCGCAAAGCGCCGTTCCGCCACGGCCTTACTGACAGCACACAAATTGATAGTCGCGGATATGTAGTCGCTCCCTACTTTCTTTGTTGTTGTTTTGGTATCGCCGCCATATTGATTTTGGTGTTCTTCCGCCGATTTCGGTCGGCGGTCGAGTGGGCTCGCGAATCTGTAGTGCTCCCAATTATTATTGCTGCAAAGCACTCCTTTCTGGTATTTCCCCACCCAAAACCCCCGATTTCCAACTGGGGGCCCCAAAGCTTGTTGGGTGGAAAAGGGGATTAAAATAACATTTCCTCAAGAAAACAAGACGAGATTCACTGAAAAAACACCATTAAATGAAGGATTGTTGATTGGGTTAATGTCTAGGAGAGGGCCGCATGAAGATATCAGTGATATTCAATGTATTTTTACTAGAATGTGTAGGAATGTATGTAAATAGTGGTATACGAGTGAGATAATTTAGTGAAATTCAATAAGTCGAAATATCGATGATCAAACTCATGCTACTCCCAGAATTTTTCTAAGTCTGTTGTTACTGTTGACTGTGTCTTGTTTTTAACTCAAATGAGCCCTGTAACTACTATAATCCGCAGACAAACTAGTCCACTATGACGTCTTACACGTTTGGCCAATCACAGTTTCATTTTCTTACACCTCATCAACTTTGGCCAATGGCACAGGTGTTTGAAAATTTTCTCAGCACAACAATACATTATCTTACCCAGGCTTTTCAGTTTGTTCTTAGACATGGAGGCCGTAGCAATGGATGGATGGATGGATTATGAAATTTAGGGACAAGCCCAAGCACAGGGACCTATAATGGTCATTCAGCGCCGTAATGGAATGAAATAAATAATCTGATAATTAATGAAATGTAATTGAACGTGATGATAATCTGATGTGAATGAAACTTAAAACCTTATTTCATTAAAAAAAATAAATAAATAAAATAAAAAGAATTATATAATTATTTTATATTAAAATACAATTAAAAGTATAACTGCATACACTTGTGTGTATTAGGTGAAAGGTAAAATTGAATATTATTAAAATAAGTCAAATTTTATAGTAAATATCAATCTCTTAAGAACTTTACAAGATTATTGATATCAACATCTCCTAAAATATAAGAAAGTTGTTTCCCTGAAAGTCCGAATTTCCTGCGGGCAGCACCATACACTGGGCAACAAACCAGAATATGCTCAACTGTCAACAGGCAGTCACAGCGAGCACAGACTGGAGCCTCACTTCCTTCAAGTATAAAGCTGTGTGTCAATCGGGAATGGCCAATACGAAGTCTCGTTAAAACAATCTTGGTCCTCCTGTCTCTATGAAACGAAGACTGCCAAAAATTCAAATTAGGTCTGATTGCTTTCAGCTTCTTGTTTCTGGCAAGGAGGTTTGAGGACCATCGCTCCTGCCATTTGTGGCGGATATATCTTCGAATAGGAGACTTCATATCAATGTATGGAACTTCATGGATATCCAGTGATCTTTTATTACATACTCTTTTTGCTGCTCTATCAGCTTTTTCATTACCTTTGATCCCTACATGGGCAGGAACCCAGCAGAACGAAACAGCTTTGTGTTTGCAAGAAATTCGAAACAGCCACTCGCACTTCATCTCATATTGCACAAGAAGTTGAAATTCCAGCTTCTTGTCCTGACTGTTTCCTAAGTTACGGTGAATTTGTTTTAGCTTATTCGGGGAATATTGAAAAAATAGTGGATTCGTCGGGTACCTGGCCACTTCCTACTTTAAGTTGCATGTCAGGGAACCTTGCAACAGCTTCAAGTTTTCCTCAAAGCAGCAGCACATCTTTATCCACCAACAGTTTAAGGTAAGCTTCTTTAATTTATTGATTATATTATAATGGTGGTAGTATAACGATGTATACAGCAGTACCATCACTTTGGATTTGGTTTGATGGATGTGTTAGGTAGTGGCCTTAAGGGGGGCACAGGGGGAGACGCCCCCATCCATCCCCAAACAAAAATCTGAAATAACACCACCCCAGGTTAGGCCTAGTACGACGTACCTTCAGGACCAACACGACCTGCCATAACGACAATAGGCTACCTCCGCTAAGTAGCTAACTACGTTATACAGTACCGAATACCGATATTATGTAAGGTACTGACAGTATCCACTAAGTATTTGGATAATAAAAAGTCCATGAAACAACTTACCTTGTCATTTTGGAGGAGGGCAAAGGTAGTCTACAGGCTACACACACAAGCTTCTTTCCTAAACACGCTAGGTGTATTGAGGGGGACGACGCTTCATATAGGTAGGCTAGTTGCATTTAACTCAATTATCACCTATATACCTGACTGCACTGATCTTTGTGTTACACTTCAAAACAAAACTAGCGCTTCCCGGGTTCACGTACAAACTGAACACGCGGCGAATACGACGAGCCAATGACGGGAGGACCACGCGGAGAAGGCAGTACTACTGCACTAGTAGCCGGGAAATTGCTAATTACAACAGCGACGCCTATCTTGACAGTGCTACCACCGCCACGTCCAAAGACTATGGCCACGTCTTCCAGACTTCCATGGCCATCAATGAAAATGCATCTTGGAAGTTTGGAACACTCTTCTTCCGCTACTCAGTATCAATCAAAATGAAGACTAATTTATAGATTATAAATGAACGAAATGACAACTGATACCATGACCTCCACTATTAATTTTGGAAGATTTATGTAATTATGTACTTCACGAGTTATTCAGATACTCAGACCATCGTACCTCCCTACACGAATTATGTTTTACATGCAATCGGATCCCATAAATTCTTACTTTTAAAGGTTATTTACAGTATAATAACTATTTAATTGTCTTTAAAGTAGATAATAATATAATATCATTAGCATTCAGAGAAAATTCTATGAATGAATGTTACAGCGGCCAATATCATGAAAGCCGCATTGTCTGGTCCGCAAGGTGAATGTCGAGGGAGTCTTGTGAACGGAAAGGAAATAATGCGTTTCTTTAGGGAGAATTGCCTCTCTCGTTAGTGCTATAGATACATGAAGTAAAGTTCAAGTTACGTGCAGATGACAGCCAATTTTATTTCTCCTGAAATGACGGTAATGAGGAACTAAATGAAGTTCTTACCGTGCCAAGGAATGGATGACATATTGCAACTCAGAGTAAATTAAAGTAACACTGAATCTGTGCTGGTTTGAAAGGAAAATAACTTAAGAGCCCTTGGTGATACACCTGAATTTAAAAGTAACCCAGTTCTGGCTGCTGATGAAGTCCTTTGGTAATCAAATCAACAATATTGTGTTTCTGCCCATCATCTTAGAAATATTACCCTTGTTAAAAAATGTACCACTCTGAGTGATCGTTTAAAAATTTATGATTAATTGTAATTAATGGCATGCGATATCGAAACCGTTCATCATAATCTAAGATAAAACTTTACAAGCTCCAAAATATATTACTTGGAACGGCAAAATTAACAAAGAGTGTGCTCCTTGGGACAGGATTAACTGTAGCCTACTGTTTGATTTGCATTGGGCATGCCAAACACATGAGTAGAATAATGAAAAATATATGTAGCCTACTGACTTATCAGATCATCAAAATTGGATGTCCAGAATATCTGAAAGATTTGTTGCACTTAATGAAGAAAGTCACCACACTTGGTACATTGGTTTCAATTTATTCTTTCAAATAAATGAAAACCATATTTCTTGGAAGTAGAATTTCAAGTTAATGGCCCTTCAGTAAGCTTGTCCCATATGAATAGGTTCATATTTCTAAATAATGATAATAATATTAGATGCACACCGAATGTCTTTGTAGCCCAAAGACTGCACAGTAACTCGTACTTGATATCAGGAGGACTGGAAATGCAAATGTACTACAAAATGTACCTACTACCCCGGGACACTAGCCTCCCGCCCCCACTAAATGCCACCCCACCCCGCCCCCCAACAACCCCGGGCTTTCATGGCACAAACAACGAACACTCATTCTGAAATAAAAAGTATAATCATATAAAGTTACCATTAATATTTACCAAATTGCGAGCGGATCAGACATGTTTTTATGTTGCTCCGTGCGAAACTAAAATTATAGGCGAAATTATTTTTAACTGTCCTGCCCCTATTGATGGGTTATCTAGTCATTATGGCTAGTAAAAACACTGTGGTGACCCGTCCTTCTTACAAGAAAGATAATAGTGAGAGGGATTGATTGATTTGTTAGTTCTTACTGGCGTCGCAGTGACAAGGTTAATGACCCCGGATAGTAAGAGGGGAGGATTGATTGGATGTGAATGTGGTGAATGGTAGCTACCACAAAGAATGTGTGCATCTTGGTGAAGCAAAGGAACACTACGAAATTAAAGTGGCACGAAATTGAAGTTGCTATACTTAAACTGCTATGATTTTGCCAGAAAATGGCGAGAAGATTTTGTCATTCTTCAAGAGGAATACAAGAAGCTTGAAAAGGAATGTGAGAGTCAAAAGACTAAATTGCTGAAATGCAAGATCAGCTGTCCATTGCACTTGATGACAGGAGCGCCGAGTCTGCACATGGCCCAGTTGCCGATGTGCGAGACTGGGCTACGAAATTGGAAAATCTTGACAAGAAAGTTTATTTACTCATGAAAAATATCGCAGCTCCCCAACCTAAGAAGACTACCTATGCTGACAAAGTTAAAAGAAAGAATCTGATGATTATTAAGTCAAAACAATCTTCTGAGAAGATCACTGACAGGAATGATGACGTGTAAAGACCTTCTTTACCCACCAATCACGATCTTGTATCTCATCTAAATTGTAAAGACCTATGTAAAGACCTTCTTTACCCACTAATCACGATCTTGTATCTCACCTAGCTAAACAGCAAGAATCACATATGTGTTTGTGTAATGATAGCTATAAGAAATAATAGTAGAAAGGGTAGCATAAAAAAAAAAACAGAAGAGAGAATAATCAGAGTACAGTGAAAATAACGAGAGAGAGAGAGAGAGAGAGAGAGAGAGAGAGAGAGAGAGAGAGATGAGAAGGGGGAATTGAGCTTTGGTGTGTGTGTCAAATTTGATTAACAAGCACAGTCGTAAAAAAAAAAAAACATAGTCACAGGACGTTGGCGAGACGAGAAAGCGGCAACAGCCATAACATCGACGCAATAGAAATCTTAAGACCGCCATAAAATCTTTGACCTATGACCTCGCACCAGACTCACTCAGCTTCTATCGATAATGAAGCTCCACCTCCAGGAGTAGGTATTAACATGTTAATTAACTGGCTCCCATCCCAGAGAGAGCCCAAAGTGCCCTGGACCTGATGAACCAGCCTCTGGGGGACGCATCACCCAAGGACGCCTGGGACGAACTACCAGGTCTCCTGATGCTGCCGGACTGCAATGAATTTGACAAAAGAAGGGAGATCAGCCTATCGCAAGAAATATTCCTGCAGTGCCTTCCTCAGGAGGTGACAGTGCCAATTATGGAAACAGACACACTTCCAATGGAGAAATTGGTGAGCATCGCGCATAAACTCCTCGAGGCCAGCAAGGCCTCCAAGCATGCTGCAACACCCACAGACTGCAGCCTGATAGAAGAGAAGGTAGAGGAGAGGGATACACACGCAATATACAGAAAAAAGGCACTGCGGCAGCAGCAGAGGACATGGACAAATCCAGGCTGGTGTTAT